>NW_022631016.1:1317217-1584893 GCF_010015895.1 Lontra canadensis | reverse complement strand
GCCCCCCGCCCCCGCTCAGGACTCTGTGGGCCGTCTCCTCCTTTCCCATGGCCAGCATGTGTCGCCCCCACAGCGGGCAGCCTCCAGTCATTGCTGGGAGTGTGTGTGCACACGTGTGAGTGTGGAAGAATGTGTGTCAGGCACAGGGACCCCGAGTGATGGGCACACACCCTCCAGATGTGCACAGGGTCCTGTGGGCCGACTGGCCTCCAGCTGGCCTAGGTGTGGTCACGTGTGAAGCTCCACTTCTCCACCTGGGAGGGTCTGTCAGCAGGAGGGCCCGGGGCTGCAGCGCCCCTGATGTTTTCTGGCACTTTTGTCCACTCGCCACCATGCAAAACACTCCCAACTGACTGCGCTAAACGCGGGATTATTGGCTCACGGTCCCGGAAGCCGGACGGCCAAAATCAAGGTGTCAGCAGGCCTGGTTCTTGGGAGGCCTCTCTCTCCCTTCTCCCTGTGTCCCATGCGGGGGTCCCTGTCTGTCTATGTCCTCGTCATCTTCTTGTGAGGACGCCAGCCCTACTGGATTATGGCTCCCCGTGGACTCGCCAGCCCCAGTCCATTTTAAACTAATCACACCTTTAAAATGTCCTGTCTCCAGATGCCATCACAGTCTGTGGTCCTGGGGGGACTCCAGCATACGAATTTGGGGGACACCACTCAGCCCTCAGCAGGGAGGGAGGGCGCCATTGCAGGAAAGACAGCCGAGTAAAGTGAGAGCAGCTGTAATTTTATTACCCATTAGCACCAGAATGTGACAGATTGTAAGTTATTCCTCTACGTAAGGGATCGAAATAAGAAATAGAGATAATTTTTTGCATCACCAAACTCTCATTACATTTTCTTTGATGTTTTATTGCTAAGTTCTTTCTTGCATGGTGATATTCTGATTTAAGAACAGCGACCAATATTGCGGCCAAGATTCTAGCCAAGCCGTGATAAATACGTTGGCCAGCATTTTCCTTCCCAAATTAATGTGGTGACAACTGGTGTGTGCGTTTTCTAGTTCACTGAATCTTCAGCCAAATGAAGTTTCGCGAGGAAATATGGTGCTGGAATATTTGGAAAGGTCGAGCTTCCATCCTTGGTAAAGTATTAGGGTCATTTCAAACTTTCCAGAAGCAAAATACGTGCTTCCGCTCTTCTCTCTCTGCTTCGATGGCTCAGGAGCCTATAAAAATATGCAAATCGGGGATGAGCCAAATCATCTGGTGAGTAAATTATTAACTAATAAAACATCTTTTCTCCCCATAATCTACTGACCATCTGGAACAACTTGTCACTCGGAGGAAAACAAGCGCTCACTGTTGCACAGAGAAAAATCCCTGAGGCGAGTGCGCGGACAGCCGGGAAGCACCGGCGTGTTGACGCGGGCGGAGCGGGAACGCCGGGACAGCACACGTGCCTGTGCAATCCGTCCCCGTGGCTGCCGAGGCCCTCAGCCACCGCCCGGCCGCTCTCCCGGGAGTTGGCCACCGAGTGCTACCAGTCCATCGCCAGAAACTCATGGCCAGTAACAAAAATGTATGTCCCACCGTCGCACAGTTACCACGTTTGGGGGAGGGAACTCGGACCATCTGAACATTCACGTTTCTCCTGAAATGTGGTGCGGGATGTGGGACCGAGACGGCCCCGCAGGCTGACTGCAGCGCGGCTGACTCCGGGCTGGGCGGGAAGGGTCTCGCTGCCGGCGTGGGGGGAGCGGCCTCGGAAGCTCAAGGCAGCCAGGCTCGGAGGGCAGCCGCCCGTGGTAAAGGGTAGAGGCAGGAGGCGGCGGGGCCCGCTCAGCAGCCCTGCCTGGGTTTGTCCTCCAGAAAGGCCCAGGTGGGAATTCTCCCGGAAAGTGACTTCACTTCTCTTGGAGGAAATGAAAGTTCATCACTATGGACTGGTTGGGACATTCTGATTTGACATACAACATACCGTACTTCCTATGTACAGCATTCGTTACCATCAAATATTTCTGATGGTTGATTGATTTTTCCCCAGAATTATTATTTCTTAAAGGGAAAAAAAAGACCCTGAGGCTCCCATCCCCACAGTCTTTCCCCCACTGGTTGCTATTGCCGTGTTATCCTGGAACCAGCTCGACAGTCTCCTCCCAGGCCCCCGTGGCCCTGCTGGCATCTCCCTAACCCCTTCTCCATTTGGCTGCTGGAGTGCGTTTTTAAGAACATATCCATTGAGGTACGGCAGGTATGCAACAAAATCCGCCCCTCCTAAGTCACAGTTCGACGCATCTCGACAAAGGTGTGTGGTCAGGAAACAACCAACACGAGAAAGACTGAGGCTATTTCCACCAGCCCCACAACTGCCTCGTGCCCCTTTCCCGTCACTCCGCTCCCCTGCCCCCTGACAACCACTGACCCATTTCTGTCGCTCTCTGTTTGCCTTTTCTAGAGTTCTGCACCTGGCTCGCGGTGTTCTCGCCCCGGACTTCCCTCGTGTCATGAGCGCAGCGCCACTAGGCCTCGCCGTGCGGCGGCGTGTCAGGACTCAGGGCTGCGTGTCACTGAGCAGCATCCCGTTCTGTGCATTTGTCACGATTCGTTTTCCCATTCACCAGGTGACGGACGTCTGGGTCGTTTAGCTATTGAGGCCAGAGCAGCCGTAAGCGGCCATGCTCAGCTCTCTGCGCGGACATGTTTTCCTTTCCCTTAGGTTGAGACTCAGGAGCGGGTTCTGGACTCGTGGTGAGTGTGTGTTCAGCGTCCCAGGAAACCGTCAAACCGCCTTCCAGCGTGGCTGCAGCCGCTGCCTTCCCCCAGCGAAGGAAGGCAGGCCCACCTCCCTCCCAGGGTCCCCAGCCTTGGGCATTATTAGACGTTAACCTTTCTGGACATCCTGGAGGTGGACTTGGCTTCGCGTCCTTGTTGACGCGTGACGTTGAGCTTCCCCTCGCCGACCGCGTGCATCTCCTGTGTTTACGGTTCTGCACGTATTTTCCCGCCTCGTTTTTATCGGATCGTCCTACCGTTTAGTTGGAAGAGTTCTTCACGTTTTCACAACCTTTAAATGTTTTGTAAATATTTTCTCCTACTCTGTTTTTTTTTTAATTTCCCTAAAAATATCTTTGATGGAAAAAATTCTTTACGTGTTAATAAATTCTGGTTGACGATGTTTTATCAGACTTTTGATACCCTTGCCGAGAATCCTGAGTAGCTCAAGGTCATCAAGGTTCTGAATTAAAATGCATTAGAGGGGCGCCTGGGTGGCTCAGTGGGTTAAAGCCTCTGCCTTCAGCTCAGGTCATGATCCCAGGGTCCTGGGATCAAGCCCCGCATCGGGCTCTCTGCTCAGCGGGGAGCCTGCTTCCTCCTCTCTCTCTGCCTGCCTCTCTGCCTACTTGTGATCTCTGTCTGTCAAATAAATAAATAAAATCTTTAAAAAAATAAAATAAAATAAAATGCATTAGAGAGGATTTATAGTTTCAGCGACTATGTTCAGGTCTCTGGTCTGAGTGAACCTCTGGGTGGGTGTGAAGCAAGGATGAGGGTCTGTTCTGTGTTTCACTTGCACGTGAACGTCCCACCCCGCGGGCAGCGTCCGTTGGAAAGAAGACCCCGCCTTCCTGAACGGCCTCCGTGTCTCTGTTGAGAATCCATCGACCGTGTAGTGTCGAGTCCATTTCTGGATTCCTGGATGTGTTCTACCAATCTTTATGCCAACGCCACACTTCCTTGATTATTGTAACTTTATAGAAATCTTGAGTAATGTAGAAGTCCTACATTTTTGTTTTGAATGGAGTTACATGTGTAAATCCCTGTATTTCTGTACAAGCTTTCTATTAATTTCGTTACATTTACTCCTCAGTATTTCATGTATTTTAGGCCATTGTAAAGAGTACTTTTTAAATTCCAAAAGTCTAATGATTATAGCTTGCATATAAAATACATAGATTTTCATTTACTGCCTTTGCCTGGTAACTGTTTTACTAGTTATTTGTTTGTTTTTTATACACGACGTTTGTAGCAGGTTTATCCATTATTGTCAAAAAATCAGAACTAACCAAAATGACCTTCAGTAGGTGAATGGGTTAACGGTGATGTGTATACACAACGGACTGTTATTTTTTGCAATAAAACATACGTATATGCTTGTAAGTACATCGTGACGGGCCGTCTGGGTGGTGTGGTCAGCTAAGTGTCTGACTCTTTGTTTCTGCTCAGGCCGTGCCCTCGGGTCAGGGATGGAGCCCTGCACTGCCCTCCGCGCTCTGTGCGGGGTCTGCTTGACTTTGTCTCTCCCTCTCCCTCTGCCTCTCCTGCTCATGCTCACGCTTCTCTTTTTAAAGTAAATAAATCTTTAAATAAAATAAATAAATACATTGTGATAAAGGTAAAAAGAAAGGAGCTATCAAGACAGGAAAATACACAAATAAACCTTTAATGCGCACTGATAAGTGAAAGAAGCGAGCCTGGAAAGGCTCCAGGCTGTGTGACTGCAAGTCCACGACATTCTGGAAAAGACAAGTTAAGGAGACGGTGGAGAGATGAATGGCTGCTCCGGGCTTGCGTGGAGGGAAGCGTGACTCGGTGAGCACAGAGCATCCTTAGGGCGACAAATCCGTTCTGTGTGGACCATGGTGGTGGACACATGTCATCATGCATGAGTTTAAATGCAGAGTGTACGAGGCCAAGAATGAACTGTAATAACCCATGGGCCTGAGTTAACGGTCCACAGGCCCTGTCCCTCAGTTGTGGCAAATGTGTCTCACCTCACAAGACAATCCCAGGGAAAACCGTGTGCGAGGAGAGGACCTGCCCTGGGAACGCTGTACTTTCCATGCGATTATTCTGTAGGCCTAACACTGCTCCAAAAATAGCCTATTAAGTTAAATAAAACAAAAATTATGCTTTCTTGAGATTAGTGGCTGCTCCGGCCATTAATTCCCTAACCAAGCAGGAAAAAGCCTCTGAGCTTCCCTCCCTAGCTTTAAGGTTCTGATGTCTACTGACACCTGTCACTCACTCCATGACCACTTGCAGAGCCAATGTTGGAGATGTGGCCGGACCCAGAGCGGGTCGGGAACCTTCCCTGTGGGGGACGCTCTGGGGGAAGACAAAGACATAAACCAGTCATTAGAATAATGTCAGACAGTGGTAGTCAGGGAGAAGGAAATTAAAATCAGAGTGTGGTCGTGGAATAGAGAGTGATGGGGTGGGAGATGGGGTCGGTGTTAGGTGGGAGGGACCCTGGGGCCCCCCAGGGTAGCTGATTTTTGAGCTCAGCCTTGCATGTTGAGAAGGAAGCTGCACGGGGAAGGGCACCAGGCAAGGCAGACAGCAAGCTGACGGCCCTCAGGGGAGAGCATATTTGGAATGATTGAGGCTTTAGAATGACCCCCAGCATCATAGGGCACGGCCCCCTGGTATTGAGGGACAGAAGATGAGGTTGGAGCTGTGGGCCAGCAGGGGGTCCCAGGGATGTTTTCTTCTTTTTGTTCGGGGAAGCTCCCAGAAGGTGAGTTTTTGTAGCTCATTCTGTAATCGCTTCCCATTTTCTCCATATGTGATCAGAGCATCTGCAAGTAAAGACATTTTCCTTCTTCCATTCCAGTCTGTGTCTCTTTTCTTCCCTCTCAATCCCTAGTCTGTAGAGAGCCTTTGTCGTAAATGGGTATCAGATTTTGTCAAATATTTTTCTGCATCTACTGATATGAGCATATGATTCTGTTGTTGCTATTTTAATCTAATAAGATTCTGAAATGTTAAACGAATTTACTGTTCTTGGTGTGAATCCCACTTGGTCATGCTATATCATCGTCTTTTCTTAATTGCTGTGTCTGATCCAGTAACACCTGTATAAGGAACTTGACGACTGTGGTGTGTGGTTTCCTGGTAGGGCTCTGCCTGCTCCCTTACGAGAGCGCCGCCAGCCTTCTGAGTGTACTTGGGATTTCCTGTGGGGCTGGGTCACCCCATCTCTGCGTTTGACAGCACCCTCAGGAAGCTGTCCCCACTGGGAGCGTCCTCAGGGAGAAGGTGCTAGTGAGCGTCTCCGTGTCGGTGACAGACGGGCCGGTGCAGATCCTCTTGCTTCTTCAGAGAAATCCGGTGGTTTGTATCACACAAGGACTTTGCCTGCTTCACTCACGTTGTGGAATTCATTAGCATGGAGCTGTCCGTAAGTCCCCTCGCCGTGCTCTTAGACCGGGCACCATGTTCCCTCTCCCCCTGACTCCGGGCGAGGGACACTGGGTCACAGCCTTTCCTTGCCTCCTCCTGTGAATGCCTCCCAGGGCCAAGCTTCCCATTTCCAAGTGTCTGCAGAGGGCAAGCAGCTTTTCCTTGAAGTCACTTTTCAACTTGGAGAACCTGCCCAGGAGCCCTCACACTTCCCTCTGTCTGTGCCGTCCCTGGGAGGCCAGAACTGACGTGGAAATCACAGGCGGAGGAAGACCTGTAAGGGTCCGGCTTTGAGCAGGGCACCTGGAGCCTGGCAGGGGCTCAGGAGGTGCTCCCGGGATGAGCGATGCAGATGCATGGAGAAGCCGGGAGCTGTTTGGGACAGAGTTCAGGGACCTCAACAAGCCCTTCGGTGTTCTCTGCTCAAGATTAGGTCCTCAGTCCTCGTGTTCACATGGCTCATTCTCAGCTGCTCGAAGAAGGGGATGCAGGGCTCGCGGGGACGTTGCTCCAAGAGCTTCAATAAATGTCACCGGACAAGACGGGAAATGTCTCAATGCTAAAAGCAAAATGAAAACACAGAAAACCCTTGATCCCCTGTGGCATCTCCACATCTCTGTAATGGGGCTGTTAGATAGAAATGTATGTCTCCAGGAACAGAAGAGCCACTCGGGACCCGTGGCTCATGTGCAACGTGCACCTCTGTCACTGGTGGGGAAATCGCCGTGATTGCTGCGAGTCTGAATGGCAGATTTATTTTTGAAAATTCGCTTTAATGAACAATACTAACAGCCCGGGGACACCGGCTTCTTGTGGAACCATTCCAGACTTGAGCCCTTGTTGAAGTTCTGCTGGGAATCTCCCTTTCTCTGGGCTTGAAAAACCATGACGTGGGTATCACTTTTATCCTCACAGAACAAAGCAAAGCAAAATCCAAACCCGGCAGTGGAGAGATATTGGTGCAGACGTCACCGCGGGTCGTTGGAGGGTCGGGGCATGAGCCAGCAACGTGCCACTGCCACGGCTGGTCGTCGCCACGGGGCACCAGGACCTGAACGGAGCAGTTAGAGGCGGTCTGTTACTATCGTCCCTGTTAATTAAACGTGCCTGTTTGAAAATGCTGGCAATGTCTGGCTTGTGATTCTGATGGGCTGGGGGGATTATGGGGTGGGCCATCGGGAGAATGGTCTGGAAAAGGTTCAGAGAGGTGGGATGCTTGCCGATGAGGAGAGCTGTTCTCCTCCCAAGTCGGTTTCCTCCGAGGTCCCTGCTTTCCCACCCGGCCTGCCGGCAGGTGACTTAACATGTGGCAGAGACAGGGACGGAGGTGTGAGCCTGGAGACGCCCGTGGAGGTCGGAACGCCTGTGTTACGAGCAGTTAGTGCGTCTACGAACGAAGAGCCTGTTAGTCTTGGTGTGGAGCTATTCGTCTGTCTCTCTTGCTTTCTAAGATAAAGCGCCAGTGATCGCGAATAAATTTAAGTGTGTTTTGGCTTCCCGGTGTGTTTTCGTTTCCGGTGCGTTGGTTTTGACGGCGGGGTTCATGGGCTGACAGGGCCGCGCCAGTGGCTTCGGATTTTATCGCTTGCCTGAGAGGGGGAAAGTGAGAAGTCCCTGTGCAGAAAGGACAAAACTACAGAAAACTACAGAAAGTTGATGAACAGGAAGAGCAACAGAAGTCCCAGACCCTCAGGGACGGTGCGCGGCCCGCATGGCGCTGGACTCCGGACCAGGAGGGGTTCAGCGTCTCTCCGCACTCAGCCATCCGTTGCTGCCGCCGCCGGGACACGGCGTCTGTCTGTGCCCGCCGCGCACCCGCTTTCCCTGGGGCCGTGCCCACGGACCCGCCCAGGCTCCCCTGCCTGCTGGCCTCTGGCCCAGGTCGGCGAATGGTGGAAACCGTGGGTGGCGGACCCCTGGGTGGACGCCGGCAGGAGACTGGAGCGTGGGAGGAAGGAAGCGCTCGGTGTTTCTCCTTCCCTTCCCTGCTCCGCGATGCCTCCCGCCGCCCTCACCTGCCTCTCGTCTAGGACCCACCGGCTGCAGACGGTCCCCCTTTCCCAGATGCCTCAGCCCCATCAGCCCTGGGCTCCCGCGACATTCCCTCCCACGCTCCTCCTCCCGGGCCAAGGAACCAGATGCTGTTCCTAAATTCTGGGTGCTCCGTGGGTGGCCTCCCTGGTTTTCCCTGCACCTGCCCAGGTACCGTCACTCCAACGGGCTGGCTTGGGTTCTCCCGCCTCAACTGAGCGGGGACGGATACAAGCTTGCGGACGACCGACTACGTTTAGTTTGGATCCGTGATGACTGCATATTCACAGGGAGATGAGCTCCGGCCTGAGGAAAGGGAAGGTCCGCCCGTCAACGGCTCTGAGCCTCCTTGTCCTTTCGTCCCTCTGTGCAGGGACACATCAGTCTGCCGGCACTTATGTCCCAAGTCACAGAGCCCGTGGGGCTTGCGCAGACGGGCTGCTGGGCAGGTCCACCGGCGTGCGGTGCTTCCAACTACCACGGCCTCGGCCACGCGCTGGAGGGCACAGCCCTCCGACGCGCCCACACGGGGATGGCACAAAGGCCAAGACGTGCCACGCGTGTTAGCTGAGCAGGAGGAACCTTGGGACCCACTGCGGCACGGTGGAGCCCCGAGGCCCAGATGTCAGCCGGCCCTCCCCGCCCCGTCAGAGCTGCGGACGTCGGGCTCCCGAGGCCAGTGGGAGCGCTAGGGGGAGACACGTGGCCCATGCAGCGCGGCCCTCCAGAGAAAGCAAGGATCCCCGGGGGGTTTAACCCCGAGTCCCGACAGTGAGGAAGCAGGTGCTGGACGCTATGCTTCTCACCGGAATTCCAGGGCTTCCGTGCATACGGAGAAGGTTCTCCGGCTCTCAGACCCGCGAGGAAATGAGCGTCTCTGCAGCGTATTTATTAAATTCTTAAGATCTCGCATTTGCCTCAACAGAGGAAATAGTTCACAGAAATGCAATGGGAAAAGAGAAGGCCTTGCTTTATCTGTGGTGTAAAGCAGGACCCCAGAAGGCTGCACGGGAGCTGGCTGGCGACTCACGGCGCCCCGGTGTGTCCGCAGGGGATGGGAGGAGAGTGACATCATAGGTCAGCAAGGACGCCCTTTCCTGTGAGGCTACAGCCATGGAGTTGGCCGCACGTGGGGACTGAACATTCACAGCAAAATAGGGACTCTCGGTGTTTTAATGCCTGTGACACATCATGGTGCTTCAAGCTCGTGTATCAAGTTGTCCCTTTGTAGTGTCACCAAATGAGCAAATACACGGTGACGGTGGCTTTCTTGTGCTTGGAGAGCTGTCCGCATGTGTTTGAAGAAGCCATCGTGTGCCGCACGGGCACCCAGCTTCGCGCGCTCGGTCCCCGCAGCATGCCGGCTGTGCGTGCCCACGCCCTTGGGGCTGAGGGGCCGTGGCCCCGACGAGGGCAGTGCCCCACCGGCAGCTACGGGTAAAGAAACACGCCGTCAACCACGGACAGTCTTCTCTTTCTCCTGTGTCCATTCCGACCGCGATCCAGCCTCCCCCACCCCTTACCTGCAAAATCTTAAGAGTGACCCAGCACTGTACCCTCACTCCCCGCTCTGGTCTTCCGCCGCCGCCGTCTGCCGGAGGGCTCTTGGTGCTCAGAAGCCCCCAAACTCTCAGGCTCATTACAAAGCTTGCAACTGTTCTGAAAGAAGCCCTCGTCTCCGTGCGGTGAGTGCTGGGAGGGCGGCCGCGGGGCCCCAGTCAAGGCACAGGTGCCTAGCGGACGGCGAGTCTGAGAAGCCTCCCCACCCATCGCTGGCTTGACGTGTGCCGAGGCTCCGGCGTCCACTCCAGGTTCCTGGCCAGACCACAGCCCCAGGAGCACGGCCCTAAAACAAACCCACCATTTCAGTTGATTTGGTCCCACCAGGCGGCATTGGGCTGGCTTCCATCTCTGAATCCGAAATCTTGAATCTTGGCTAAGCATGGGCCCTTGTGTGAGTTCCCTCTTCTGCTGAAATTTAATTCCACTCAACAATTATGTGTAACCGTCTGCTGCTGACCGTCTGTATGGACAGAAGCAAGAGGGTGGGAGAGGTGCCCTTCAGAATGGCACAGGGACTGAACGACGAGGCTGCAGGCCGGGGGTGCCGGCGGAGGGCAGGGTCAGCCGGAGGCAGGGCTGCCGACAGAGGACGGTGTGCACGTCGTCGGCAGGAACCGGCGGCCTGCAAACGGGGCCCAGAAAGCTGGAGCTGTGCTTCCGGTCCGTGTCTGCAGCCGCAAGGGCCAGCAACGCCGCTGGTGGGAGCCTGTCCATGGTCAGGGCAGCACCTAGGTCCCCATCTGACAGGGTGATCTATCGGCTTTACGGAGTCTACGGACTCAGCTGCTAACGTCACCCGGAAGCAGCCTCACAGACACAGTCTGGGTGACATCTGACCACATCCCGGGGGTGCCTGAGGCCCTAGTTGACATGAGCAATTCGCCGTCACAGGCGGCCAGGCCCTGGAGGGTACGGCTGCCTCTCCACTTTGTGACTGGGCTGCCAGCGATGTGATCTTTACAGGCTCCCAGAAAATGGAGTAAGATCCCTCTCTGCGGTCTCCAGAGCGGTAAGACTGTCCCCACGTCATCCACGGCTCCCCAGGAGCAGGCTGTGAACCCCACTCTGGATATAACCACGGTGAGAGTGGGGAGCAGGTCCCGTGGGGTTCCAGACGCGCGGCCTTGTGCCCAGTGACCACTGGGGAAGCACGTGGCCCCAACTGCTTCTCAGATCTCGGTGAGAAGAGAGCCGGCCCCACCATCGGAGACGTGTGGATGGAGGAGACGAGGGCGGAGGTGCCGTCCTGAAGGCACCACAAGCCGGCGCGTGAGGTCGTCAGCCAGGGCGGCCACCCTGCTTGAACACAGCTGCCACGGCCTCACGTAGTAAGGATCAGACATGGTTTTGGACAAAGAGGGCCTGACCCGCGGTCTCATGGGGGTTCGACCTTCTGCTCGGGGCTCCGGCCTGCCCTGGGGTCACCGGAAGCTGGCGCGTGTCCACACATTTTCACACACCGTGTCCGCTTTGGCGGGGCGCACGTGGGGAACAGGGAGTCGGGAGAACAGTCTTCCCGTCTCCTGGGTCACCGCCCTCCTGCAACACAAGGCAGAGCCCGACCCGGGCAGGATGCGGGAGCCCCGTGAGAACCTCCCTTTCACGCTCTTCTTCCGAACTTTCTCGAGGGAAAACTTTCTCCCGCCTCAGATAATTTGAAATGTTGTAGATTCTCCCTTATTTGCTTTAAACCGAGACACACCCCCGTTGGCCGGGGAGCAGCAGGACTCATTAGTGTCTAATGAGCTCGGTGTGGAATAACAACCTTTGAGATCCCATGACGGTCGCGGCTCCACCCCGAGGAAGGCTCCCCTCCTGGAGAGCCCAGGAAAGACACCGTCGGGAAGGGCGCACGGTCAGGAGGTCGCCCGTCCCTGGGGCTGGCTCAGGCCGCTGGCGGTCAGGGCGCCCACGATGCCTTGCAGTCACGGGGTGTCGCTGGCCTGAGCTGGGGGAGCCAGAGGAGGCCCCCCAGGAGCCGGGCCGGGCGCGGGGCTCAGGTGAAGCCCCAGCGGCCGCCTCCACCGTGTGCCCGTGTTAGATTACGGAGCTTAAATCAGCACGTCTGATAAGGGAGGCTGCATCTGTTTCTGTCCGAGGGGCGGCGGCGGCGGCGGCCTCCGTGGCCGGGACCGTGACCCCCGAGCAGTAAGGCGAGTCTCCACTGGGAATTATTCATCCGCGGAGCAGGTCTTTGCATTTCAGCCTCCTGGGCCTTTCGCATCTAATTGACGCAGCAATAATGGCCTGTGAACTTTTGATCCAATTAATTGTTAATGAGAGGTTTGATCAGCAAATAAAGGGCTATTACGTTGGCCGTTCGTCTTTCATAGAAGCGGGGCCAGCACTTTGCAGAGGGAAAAATAAAAGTATTCCTGGGGTCGGTTCTTCTAACTCAGCCGCTCGGTCTTTGATCTTTGGTAGTTTGGCCTCCCCTAGAAGCCCCCGTGGAAACACACGCACACGCTGTATGTCTTTAAAGCACTTTTATGAATGCTTTCAAAAAATACAATGATTCCTGCGATGTTGATGTTTGCCCTCCACGATCCGTTTCCTTATTTTTTTTTTTTCAAAATGACACTGAATTTATATCCTTCTGGCTGTAAAAGTCATATATATGTTCATAGAAACAGATCAAGAAAATCAGAGGGCACTTTATTTTTTATTTTTTATTGTGTTATGTCAGTAACCGTACATCATTAGTGCTTGATGTCGTGTTCCAAGATTTCTTGTTTGCGCAGAACACCCAGTGCTCCCTGCCATCCGTGCCCTCCTTAGTGCCCATCACCCGGCGAACCCGTCCCCCACCACCAGGGAGATTCCCATCAAAACCACAGGGACAAGCCGCCTTACACCAGTTGGAACGGCAAAAACTGGCAAAGCAAGAAGCAACAAATGCCAGCAAGGCTGTGGAGGACGGGGAGCCCCTTCCACTGTCGCGCAGAAGGCAAGTTGGTGCCCAAAGCACATGTTAAAAAGTGAACACCACCGGCGAGTCCGCCAGCAGAGACAGTAACTGACTGTCACCGGGGGTGACCAGCAGAGCCCGTCCCTGGGCTGGGCACCTGCAGGGCACGGTTCGTGCCCAGCCCACCTGAGCGGCTCTGAAGTTGGGCTGTGAACCCCTGCATGAGCCCTGGTCAGCTTGGACGTGTTCGTGTACGCACCTGTGAATGAGCATCTGTGCAATTCTCAACGTGGGCTGATTCTGTTGGAATCCTTCATTTTCAGTACAGCGCATTTGTAAATTGCTCTCTCAAAGAGATGCTTTTTCATGTTCTGAGCCCTTCCTGAAGAAGGTACGGTCTTGGAACTCCCATACCACCGTCTTCAGTCAGTACATACAGACGGTTCCTCGACCGGTTAAGTATGTGTGTGGTCATCATGTCCCCCTGATGGGACCCACAATGACGAGGGCTGTTTTCCTGCTCTGCTCTACGGTCCCCAGAAGGATCGCTCTCAACTCTCGGTGGCACTTGCTAGGTGACACGATTACAGCGCGTCTGGAGAAGCTTCTGCTGAGATTCCGCCTTCAGAGCCTTGCATATGTGATGCCGTACAGTTTTGAGAGTCAACACGTCACGTTGTCGATCAATACAGCCTACAGATTGCGGCATTGCAGCTCCCTGACTCATTAAGTGTGTGATCTTCTACTGGGAGCTCAGTGCCTGGGAGCTGCATGGCCCTTCTCCATGGAAGGATGGTGAACCAGTGCGTCCCAAGGGTCTGGGGCCCAGGAAGTATTCAGGAAATAATAACGTTGCTGCTCTCTTATTTGTAGACCTGCTCCAGTAACAGAAGCCAGATGTCCACGTGTGGGCCTGGTTGAGTTTAAGCGAACAGCCCCGTACGTAAAAGGTAGAAAAGTGAAAGCGCTGAAAACACGGACAGCAGGACGGATGGTGAACAGTAGCCACTGGCGGGCATGGGCAGCCGGAACCGAATGCTGGAATGCAGAGTCCGTCAGCAGAGGACAACGGTGTGTAATCACGCTTACACGCGGTCAGGTTCGTCCTCAGCGATAGCAGCATGTGTTTGCACACTTGAGCCGTGTGTTTCAACTCTTTGCTCTGCTGTATTGCCTTTGCTCCTTGGTCGAAGACCAATTCATTGTATTTATGTGGACCTGTTTCCGGGCTCTGTATGACGTTCCGTTGATCTGTTTTCTATTCCGTCACTCACACAACGCTGTCTTGATTACTGTGACCTTACGGTGTGTTATTGAGTCAAATGGGTTTCAGGCCTCCTGCTTCCTTCTTCCATATTGATTAGCAAGTCTGCCCTTTTGCCTCTCCATGTAAACTTTATGATCAGTGCTTTGATATCCACAAAATAACTTGCTGGAATCTGGTTGGGATTGCACTGACTCTATCGACTGAGTTGAAAAGCACTGACATCGCAATGTCGAATCTCCCTATCCATGAACATGTGATATCTCTCCATTCACTTAGTTCTTTGATTTCATTCATCAAAGTCTTGTAGGTTTCTTCATCTTCTTTTATATATTTTGTAAGATTTATGCCTGCATAGTTCATGGTTCAGGCTGCTCATGTAAATTGTACTTTGTTTTTAAATTCAAATTCTACTTGTTTATTATTGGTTATAGGAAAACAACTGAATTTTGTGTATTAACCCTGACCCTTGCTCTAATGGCTTATTATTTCCTGGAGTTTTGGGGAGAGTCTTCTAGATTACCCACATAGGCAATCAATCATGTCGTCTGTGATCAAAGTCAATTTTATTTTTTCCTTCTCAATCTGCATGCTTTGGTTACCTTTCCTATCTCATTGCACTAAGTACTCCTAGGACACTGTTGAAAAGGAGTGGTGAGAGGGGGACTTTTTTGCTTTGGTCCTGGTCTTACTGGAAAAGCCTCAAGTTTTCCACCATTGAGTATGATGTTGACTGGCTTTTGTTTTGTTTGTTTTTGTTCTGTTGTGTGTGTGTGTGTGTGTGTGTGTGTGTGTGTGTTGTTGTTGTTGTTATTGTTGTTAATATTCTTTTTCAAGTTGAGGAAGTTCCTCTTCCAATCCTAGTTGACTAAGAGTTTTTATCATGAATCAATGTTGGATTTTGTCAGATGCTTTTTGTCCATCTATTGACTTGGTGGTGGGATTTTTTTTTAGGTTGTTGGTGTGGTGAGTTACATTAAATGATTTTGGAATGTTGAACCAGTTTTACATAACTGAGATAAATTCCACTTGATTGTGGTGTTAATTATTTTTATAAACAGTTGGACTTAACTTGTTAATATTTTGTGGAGTGTTTTTTACATTTTAGTTTGGAGAGATATTGGTCTAAGTTTTCTTTCCTGGTAACGTCTTTTTCTGGTTTAGTATTAGGGCAACACAGGTCTTATAAAATGAGCTATAAAGTAGCACTTCTGTTTCTACCCTCTGAAAGAGATTGTAGAGAATGACGTATGTATGATATGATGTCTTCCTTAAACATTTGTAGAATTAATCAGTGAACCCATCTGGGCCTGGAGCTTTCTGGTTTTGTTGTTGTTGTTGTTGTTGTTTTGTTTGTTTTTTAATATTTTATTTATTTATTTGACAGAGAGAGAGAGATCACCAATACACAGAGAGGCAGGCAGAGAGAGAGGAAACAGGCTCCCTGCTGATCAGAGAGCCCAATGCGGGGCTCGATCCCAGGACCCTGAGATCATGACCTCAGCAGAAGGCAGAGGCTTAACCCACTGAGCCACCCAGGCATCCCTGGAGCTTTCTGTTTTGAAAGATTACTAAATTTTTATTAATTTTTATTCTAACTTCTTTACAAATGTAGGCTTATTCATAGTGTTTCTTCTTGTGTGAGTTTTGGAGATTGTGTTTTTGAAGGACTTCATTAATTTCATCTGGGGCATCAAATTTGTGGGTAATGGTTGTTCATAGTACTGATTATTACCCTTTCAATATCTATTGGATCTGTAATTATCTTTTCTCTCTCTTTTCTGAAATAAGTAATTTATATCTTCTCTCTCTTTTTTTAGTTAGCCCACATAGAGACATTGATTTTATTGCTTTTTTCAAAGAACTAGCTTTTGCTCTCATGGGTTTTCTCAATTGATTTCCTATTTTCAATTTCATTGATTTCTGTTCTAAGTCTTACTATTTCTTAATTTTCGCTTACTTTGGATTTTACTTTCCTCTCCTTTCTCTAATTTAGATCTTTTTATCTTTTTCTCTTTTTTAATATGTGCATTTAATGCTATAAATTTCCCTCTAACACTGCTTGCACCGCATTCCACAAAATTTGGTAAGTTCCAATTTCATTTTCATTTAGTTCAGAATATAATTTTTAAAGATTTTATTTATTTATTTGACAGAGATCACAAGTAGGCAGGGAGACAGGCAGAGAGAGGGGGGAAGCAGGCTCCCTGCTCAGCAGAGAGCCCGATGCGGGGCTCAATCCCAAGACCCTGAGATCATGACCTGAGCTGAAGGCAGAGGCTTTAACCCACTGAGCCACCCAGGTGCCCCCTAGTTCAGAATATTTTAAAATTACTCTTCATGTGTCTTCTTTGACCCATGTGTTACTTGGAATTATGCTGTTTAATCTCCATGCTCTTTGGGATTTTCTATTTATATTTGTTATTTATTTCTAGTTCAATTCCATGTGGTCCGAAAGAAGACATTGTATGATTTCTGCTTTTTCATATTTGTTAAGGGGTGATTAAGGCCCAGAATGTAGTCAGTCTTTTTGAATGTTCTGCGTATGTTTGAAAAGAACACATTCTGCTATTGTTGGATGAAGTCGTCTCCAGACGCCAGCTCTACCCAGCTGACTGGTGGTGTTCTTCAGTGCAATTAAGTCCTTACTGAGAGTCGGTCTTCTGGATCTGTTTGTGATGAAAGGATGTTTAAGTCTTCAACTATGAGAGTGGGTTTCTCTTTTTCTCCTTGCAGTTCTATTAGCTTTTGCCTCATGTGCTTGGGTGCTCTATTTTAATTACCTATATGCTACAGATCTGTATGTCTTCCTGGAGAATTGCCCCTTTTACAATTATGTAATGCCCTTCTTTATCCCTGATCGCTTTTGTTTTTTAATGCTTGCTTTCATTTCATTAGTGTTAGCATGATATATTTTCCCTTATCCATTTACTTTTTAAAAAAAATTTTATTTAAGCTCAATTTGTCAAAATATAGTGTATTATTAGTTTCAGGGGTAAAATTTAGTGATTCATCAGTTGTGTATAACACCCAGTGCTCGTTACATAAGTGCCGTCCTTAATGCCCACCACCCAGTTACCCCATCCCCACCCACCTGCCTTCTAGCAACCTTCAGTTTGTTTCTAATAGTTAAGACTCTCTTATGGTTTGTGTCCCTGTCTGTTTTCATCTTATTTTGTTTTTCCTTTACTTCCCCTATGTTCAACTGTTTTGTTTTTTTTTAATTCCACATATGAGTGAGATCATATGGTATTTTTCTTTCTCTCATTGACTTATGTTGTAATCATAATACTATTTATTTTTAACCTATATGTGTCTTATAATTAAAAAGGGCTTCTTATAGATGACACATATTTGTATCTTGTTTTCTGATCCACTCTGACACCCTCTGTCATTTAATTAGACTATTGATGCTCAAAGTGATTACTGTTATAGTTGGAATAATATCTACCATATTTATTGCTTTTACTTTTTGTTCTCATTTTTGTCTTCCATGTGTTTTTTTACTTTTTGTAGTTTTAATTGAGTATTTTATATGATTCTATATTCTCTGTTTTCTTGGCATGTCAGTCATACATTTTTTTATTTTATTATTTTATTTTATTTTGTTTTGTTTTAGTGGTTCCCCGAGAATTTGCAATATACATTTATGACAGATCTAAGCACACATTCAAATCATACTACACCAATTTGTGGATAATGGAAGTATCTTGTAATAAAAAAAAGTCTTAATTCTACTTCTCATCTCTTGTATCATGACTGTCATTTATTTCACGTATATGTAAGCTACATAATTACAGTACATATTTACACATGTGCATATATACATAAGTGTATACATATTTAAACATATATGTGTGTACATATGCACACACAAGATATATATATATACACATATATATGTATAAGTAATCAGATACATCATTGCTATTATTCTGAACAAATGGTTAAGAGTTAGATTAATTAAAAATTTAAATATAGGGGTTGCCTGGGTGGCTCAGTTGGTTAAGCCACTACCTCCAGCTCAGGTCATGATCTCAGAGTTCTGGGATGGAACCCCACATCAGGCTCCCAGCTCCACAGAAGTCTGCTTCTCTCTCTGACCTTCTCCCCTCTCATGTTCTCTCTCTCATTTTCTCTCTTTTTCTCTCTCTCTCTCAAATAAATAAATAAAATCTTAAAAAAAAAAGAATAAAAAAACAAGGGGCAGCAGGGTGGCTCAGTTAGTTAAGCATCTGCCTTCATCTCAGGTCATGATCCCAGGGTCCTGGGATTGAATCCTGCATCAATCTTCTTGCTCAGTGGGGAGCCTGCTTCTCCCTCTGCCCCTCACCCAACTTGCGCTATCTCTTGTTCTCTTTCTCTCTCTCTCAAATAAATTAATAAAATCCTTAAAAAAATACAAAATAAGTTCTTTTTTTCATTTATTTATGAGAGAGAGAGAGAGATGCCAAGACAGGGAACACAAGCACAGAGGAGCTGGGGAGGGAGAAGCAAGCTCCCCGCTGAGCAGGGAGCCCAATGCGGTGCTCAATCCCAGGACCCTGAGATCATGACCTGAGCCCAAGGCAGAAGCTTATTGTCTGAACCACCCAGGCGCCCCCCAAAATAAGTGTTCTATTTAACCCTCACTTGTTTATTCTTCAGTGCTCTTCCTTGCATTATGTTGAGCAGAGTGTTATTGTTGTTTGGTTTGTTTTGCTTCTTTGGTGGTTTCTTTAGGATCTTCCTGTATCATTTTCCTTTGTCAAAACACTTCTTTCAACATTTCATACACGAAGGTCTCCTGCCAACAAATTTCCTTAATTTTTTTATTTTTCTGAGAAAGTCTTTCTTCTTCACTCTTGAAGGAAAATTTTTCAGGGTGCAGAATCCTAGGTTGGTGTTTTCACTTTTCTTTCACTCAAAACTTAAATTTTTTACTCCACTCTCTTCTTGCTTTCATACTTTCTGAAAAGAAATCATATGAAACTCTTAGTTTTTTTTCTTTCTCTGTAAGTAAGGTGTTTTGTTTTTTTCTGGCTTCCTTCAGAATTTTTTCTTTGTTATTTAAATATATTTAAAATATATTGACTTTATTTTTTTTCTTTAACTTTGATTTTTTTTCATAATTTGAAAATGATATGCTTAGGTATAGCCTTTTTGACATTCATCCTGTATTCCCTGACTCCCCGAATCTGTGATTTGGTGTCTGATATTCATTTAGGAAAACTCTCAGTCACGATTGTTTAAATTTTTTTTTTTCTGTTCCTTTCTTTCTTCTCCTGGCATTTCTCTTATGGGTATTATATCTTTTGTAGTTGTTCTATAGTCCCTAGATACT
Organism: Lontra canadensis; assembly: GCF_010015895.1. Lineage (NCBI taxonomy): Eukaryota > Metazoa > Chordata > Mammalia > Carnivora > Mustelidae > Lontra > Lontra canadensis. Next base: position 1,565,673 of record NW_022631016.1, on the reverse strand, counting down.
CTGTAGGCTTTTTTGTTTTTTCTTTTCTTTTCTCTTCTTTTCTTTTCTTTTCTTTTATCAGTGTTCCAAGATTCATTGTTTATGCACCACACCCAGCGTTCCATGAAATACATGCCCTCCTCAACACCCACCACAAGGCCCACCCATCTTTTTTGTTTTCTTGGTTTTGTTTTGTTTTGTTTTTCATCTTTGTTCTCTTCTCAGTTTTTGAAGCTTCACTTGCTATATCCTCAAATTCAGAATTCTTTCTTTAGCCATATCCAGTCTACTAATAAGCCCAAATCAAAATATCAAAAATAGTCTTCATTTCTATAAAGTGTTTTTGATCTCTCACATGTTTTTTGGATTCGTTCTTAGTGTTCCCATTTCTCTGCATCCATGATCCATCTGTTCTTGCATGCTCTTTGTCCATCAGAGTCCTTAGCATGTTAATCCTGTTTGTTTTATATTCCCAGTCTGATCGTTCCAACATCCCTGCCATGTTGAATATTCTGATGCTTGCTCTGTCTCTTCAATTGCCTTTTGCTTCTTAGTCTGTCTTGTGGGTTTTGACATGGCATATGAGGTAAAAAGAATTGCTGGAAATAGGTCTCCCTAGTGTGGTAGTAAGGAGTAGGGAAGGGGGAGTGCTTTCTACTCCACTGATTAAGTCTCAGGGTTTTAGTGAACTTGTGCTTCAGGACTGTAAGATCCACAAAAGTCCCTCAGTGTCATTCTCCCTTGTTGGATGGGACTGGATGGCTAGAATGGATTGTATTGGGATATTTCCCTTCTCCCAGGAAGAAGCCTAGAGCTGATAGGAGTTGAGTATTTCCTTCCCCCCGGTCATTTAGGCTGTGCTGATGCTTTAGTAGGTTGGGCTCTGCTGACTAGTTTCTCCTGCTGCAGGCCTTGTTAAGAAGAACAGAGTGCTCCAGGGAATTTCAAAATGGCCTTTTTCCCACTTCCCTTTCTGGAAGTCTAAGGAGATTGCTCTTCAGTTCTTCTTGTGGGGACTTGGTCTAGCTCCTGAAGGTAAATCTCACAATATTGTGGGTGTTCTCCTGTGACCTTTTGGAGTTTTTAACTAACAGAATTGTCCCCACTGAGCCCTCAGCAATTCTTCACCTATAGTTTAGGTTTTTCCACTCTCGTTCTAGTTCCTGTAGTGGTTTCTGTTTGTGAACCCATTCTCCAGGAAGACATAACTCTCTGTGTCATCTTTCTCTCCAATCTTGTGGGCAGACATTTTCCCCTGTGTCCTTACCTCTCTTACCAACCCATAAAAGAGCTGTTGATTCTTCAGTCTGTTAGCATTCTACCTACTGTTAGGATGGATAGCAATTCCAAGCTCCTTTTGAGAGGTTCTTAAATCAACAAAAATAATTTGCTTAATGTCCTATATAAATATAGGGGTGATAATAAGTTAACGAGAGAAGACAAAATAATTTTGGAACTGTAATAATTTCCTGATACAAAGATTATGTCTTGAATCATGTCTACACAAGAGTAAATAAAGTGGAGATTCAATAAATATCTTGTTATTTTATCAAAAATCAGCTTGATTATTGCAAGCCAAATGACTTAACTCTAAGAACGTAATAATCTGAATCTGTTATCCAACTTGAACAAATTAACAAGGTAATTGTCAAATTTTTGCTTAATTTTCTCTTGTTGCAGCTTTAGATTACATAATACAAATTACTTACTTCTTCAGACCCATGAAACATTTGTCTTTACTCCAAAGGCTCATTTGTCCCAATGAAATTATTAGGTCAGATTTTCATGTATGACCATAACAGAATCTTGGATATTGGAGCAGATTCTCACCATGATCAGCTACAAAATGACAAACATATGAGGCCCTGGTTTTCGTTCAGCATACAGGAAATGGGCAAGAAGGTACGACTCAGGCAGTGAGCTGAGCTCACTCAGCTCTTACCTGGTGATGGTCCAGTCCCCACTTCAGAATGGACTGAGTTGAATGAATGCAGTGGAAAATATCAGGCATAAAGTAAAAAGTCTAAAGTGTTGAAGGTTTACAATATTGAACCAAATAGCCCTACAGTAACAACTAAAATGTAATAACAAAAGTTTTAGGTAAGAAGGTAATAGATGAAATTAAAAAAAATTAAATTATGAATAATTTAATAGGCAAAATCGCAGTAGAATGACAGACAGAAAGTGGGTATTGGAGAGGGCACGGATTGCATGGAGCACTGGGTGTGGTGCAAAAACAATGAGTACTGTCACGCTGAAAATAAAAAAATAAAAAAAAAAGAAAATCAGAATATATAAATGATAAATGAAGAATGAAATGGTTGGTTTAGCTCAATCCTCGTACATGTACAATAAATGTAAATGGGCTAAACATGTAAACTATAAGGCAGAGATTCAGGCTGGTTGGACTAGTCAGACCCAACTACACTCCATCTGTGGCGGTTATGGTTCGTACACACAGACAGTAAGAGTGGAAGGTTGGAATAAAGGTATCATAAAAACAACATGACAGAGCTGGTTTTGTTATACTGATTTCAGGCAAAAGGCTAAACTGGACAGCATCAGCTCTAAAACAGTACAAGCTTCAAAGACAGTGTCAAGAATGGGAGACAACAAAACCACAGCCTGGAGGAAAAGAGTCGCAGCACAGGCGCACACAACTAAAACCTGTGTCAGGGGTTTTCATGTACGTGCAAGATCTGGGCTCATGTCTTTGTCCACACAGTACACATATATGCACATACTTCACAAATTACATGTATGTGGGTAATATGTAGACATATACACACACATATATACAAACAGAACCAGTGATAAAAATTATTTCTCAGAGAAAGACAAATACCATATGATCTCATCTGTATGTGGAATCTAAAACAAACAATACCAAAGAAAACCTGAACTTAGAGATACAGAGCACCTGCCGGTAGTTCCAGAAGCAAGGGGAATGGGGGTCAAAATGTGTGAAGGGTTTCAAAAAACACAAACTTCCAGCTATGAAATAAGTAAGTTTTGGGAATGGAATGTATATCCTGGGGACTATAGTTAATAATACTATACGGTATCAAAAATTATTATAACAGGACAACTGTTCTCATTAAAAAGTGGACAAACTATTTGAGTGGATAGTTCTCCAAAGAAGACACATAAAGGCACTACGTTCATGAAAGATGTGCAGGGGTGCGAGTCGTCAAGTGTACACACAGCCATTCGCAACAGTCTCAACTCTCACTACAGCCTAAAAAGATGAACGGTGTGGACGGCTGAGGAGCACGACGCTGACAGAGCCCTTGCAGCCTGCTGGGCAGTCGAGAATGGTGCACTCATCCCGTGAAACCGTCATAAAGCTGGACACACGCTTGCTGCCTGAGCCGCTCCTACACACTGACTTTGGAGAAATGAAAACTTAGGTGTCTGTCAGTGGAGCAGTGCATGAACAAAATGAAGTCCTTCATACCATGCAACAACATTTGGCTATAAAAACAAATGAATTACTGAAAAACACAAGTACACCTCGCAGCCTTATGTTGAGCCAAAGAGCCCACACTTGAGTGAGTAAAACTGTATGAATGCTTTCACGTGAAATTCTGGAACAGGCAAAACGAGTCCATATTGATAGAAATCCGATCGATGATGGCCTGAGGAGGGCCCTGTTCATTGACCAGATGCCCAGGAGAACTTTTTGGGGAGATAGAAATGTTCTATATTTTGATGGAAGTAGTTCCTCTAGTGTATAGCAAAACATAGCAAATTGTACACTTAGAATGTGTGAGTTTTATTGTATATGAATTACACCTCTGTGAGGTTGGTTTACAATAATCAGGCTAAGGGAGAGCTCCCCAAAGTGTCTTGAGTCTCTGCACCCCGTTTCCTGCCAGCATTGGTGCTGTCCTGTGTCAGAGGCTTGCATGAGGCATGTGGTCCCTCCATAAGCATGACCAGGAGGCAGCAGCAGCTGGGGCCACGGCCCGTCCATCTTCACCCTGTTCAGTCAGGTCTGAAGACGTGCAGCCATGTGTCTCGGGAAGGTGGCGATCGAGGGCTCATCCGATTCTGACAGCACCCACAGCTTCTGCCAGGCTCTCCCACTGCCAAGTTTCTGAGTGAATTGAGAATGGACCTATTGTTTGCAATGCCGGCAAGTAAAATTCTTTCATCCAAGACTGACTCATCCTGGTCATGTTACCCAACTGTTTCAATAACGTGAGTCCTTGCTGGTGGTCATTCATGACTGGGAACTAGGAGACTTTATTCGGAAATTTCTAAATTTTCCTCAGAGATGCAAGTTTCTTGTCACTACCTAAAACATCAATTATTAAGGCTCTGAAATTTCCTCCAATTATGCTTTTGATTTACTGCTTCGAGCAGTCTGCATTATCCAGAATACATCTGTGCACATCACTCACGATTTACGCTCTCTGCAGTTCACTGGCTTCATAAACTTCGAGGTGCTACTGATTTTGCTTCTATATTTTCCTTCAAAGCCCTTGGAGTCTAATGTTTTCTACTTTGCTTAGATTGTTGTTTTGTCATTAAAATTGGTTCTGGCTCCTTCCCAGCTCTTCCATCAGTATGTTATAATCTCACAATTAAAATGTCTAATTTATTTCCTCATGTTCCCGATGTTATTGAAATTGGCTAGCTCCCTCTAGAAAGGATGCCAAAATCTTAATAGGCACCAAGGTAACAAAACATTTTGTCTCCTTTTATTTTCTGTTTTCATTATACTAACAAAATAAAATATCTAACCTATAGTCAGATGGAAATCAATTCACCTGTATTTATTTTAGAAATAAATGACTTTGCAACTTCAAGTAAAGTTGCTTTTTATGACTTTCCAGTGAGGAAGAAAGTATTGTTATCAAATGTAATGTTAAGGTGTTAATTTTAATAAAATAGTGACTTTAAAAGGTAGCCACACAGCTATAGGCAATGCTTTAGGAGAAAGGAGAGTGGTTTACCTTCATTATCTTTTGGGGGATGATCTGTCTATAAATTACTAATCTGACAAACAGAATAACAGTTTTGAAATTTTTAAAATGGAACCTGGACTTCAATTGCTTTGCCTTGCCACCCAGGATTGTCTTTGTGAAGTTTTCACAGCATAAACTCTTAGTATTAGTTGAAATAATAGTCCAGTTCATCCCACGACAGACGGGTCTAGAATGCTGGGCAGGAGAGAGCCCACCAGTGGACCTGGGGTCTGTGTCTTGTGTGGTCTCTGGGGCCCTCAACCTGTGAGGCTCCCAGAAGCCGTACTGCAGGCTTTCCATGGATGGCTGCTCACCGAAACCATCCTGCCCGCCAGGAGGAGGGGGGGTGCCATAAAAAATTAGAACTCAGCATTGCTATGTTCATTCCTTCTGCAGGTGTTTACTCAAGTCCCGCCAGGCACTGGGCTGTGTCCACAGCTGGAAACACTGCCCTCCCCTCGGCCTCGTGGGGCGAGACAACAACCGGGCAATGTTCCAAGGGGCATGATGGGCGGATCTCACCCCGACGACCGCACGGGAGGCAGTCAGTGGGTGTATCCTGACGGCCGCCCCAGAAGTCACTCGAAACTTTGTTCTCAAGACAGCAATTCAACTCTAGTCCTGGGGCTTCCTGGGATGCTGGGGCTGGAACCATCTGAAGGTTCCACTGCGCTGGGTATCCAGGACGGGGCACTCACCCCTCTGGCGTGGATTCTGCCTGTGGCCTGGCTGCTCAGCTCTCAGCCGGAGCTGCCACGGGGCCACTCCCTGTGCCCGGGCTTCTCATAGCACAGATGTTTCCAAAGGGAACATCGCAAGGACAAGCATTCCAAGAAGCAAGGACAGGAAGCCTCCGGGCTAGCTAACGGCCCTATCCAGACTGCTGCCAGAATGTCCTACTGAGCTGGGTTGGTGAGAGCAGTCGTAGGGCCCTCCCCTGGTCCGTGTGGAAAAACAACACCAGCAAAAAGTCATCTCCTGATGGGAGGGGGCAAGGTCCCCCCGCAGAAGAGCATGCGGGATGGGAGGAGATGGCGGTACAGTCAGCTTTGGAAAACAGAATGTATCACCAGATCTCAGAAAGCCCTTGTGAGTGAGTGGCATTTACTCCGAGGCCCCTTATTAACATAGTAAGTTAATAAGAGGAAAATCTAATAAACATTTATTATGTTAGTGTGCAAATGGTCTGAGCACCTAACACATATTAGCTCATTCAGTCCTTATCATCCCCCTCAGAGGGGGCTAACATCATTAGTTTCATTTTACAGATAAGGAAATTGACACAACACACCAAGCGGTCGCTACATCCAGGCGTCTGTGCAGAGCCTGGAACTACCGCCCCACTTGCGCATCACACTGCGTAAGATCCGTCCTTTGCCGGGTCACATGGACACTGCTGAGCAGGGGTGGCCCCGGAGAGCAGGGGGACAAGGGCTCCAGGCGAACTGGACACTCACAGAGGATTTCAGCACAGAGATGGTCTGGTGAGGAGGAAGAAGGGAAAGCTCTCGTGGCTGGAGGAAGGTGAAGGAAGGCTGGGGGCAGAGAGGGATTGGAAAGAGAAGAGCTACAGCCCATCTGGGGACCTGTGACTTTGATGTGAGAAAGAAACACTCTGAAATAGTTTAAGCTGGGAATTCTGTGACCAGACGTGCAGTCTCCAAAGATCCCCTGACTGTAGTGGGAGGAAGGACGGGACGGGGTGGGCGTGGAGAGAGGGAGCCAGGGTCCAACAGGAGGTGGCTGCCGTTGTGCATGGGAAGACCCGGGCTGAGCCCTGGTGGTGCCGGCAGAGATGACAGGCCGTGAAGTGCTCGGTCCAGGCACATCACAGAGAGGCTGCATCTGCAGGACGTGTGGGGGATGCTGGACGGAGATGCCTCCTGGCCTCAGTCTCCATGATGAAACCTGCGTCGCTGGGGGTGCCTGCTACAGAGATGGCGAGCACTGCAGAAGTGGCAGGCTGGGAGAGAAAGCGTGTCGGTCCGCTTCCCTGCTTACCTCTGCCAACGGTCTGTGCTGAAGGCAGGACGACAGTAGCACATCCCTAACAGACTAGACTATATGCTCCCAGCTGCTGTGTTCAGGAACACGGCTCCAAGTTGCCCCAAACCTTGGACAACGTGATCTACACACAGTCATGCTTTGGCTCGTGACGGAGGCAGATCTGTAGGTAACGTGGTGTCCTCATCATGTGAACATTCAAGACATTGGCCATGAAGCCCTTGAGCCTCCTTTTGAGGACGTCACATATTCCAGCCAAGTGGAAGTAGGGGGTCAGCATGGAGGTGGGCATGTGGGGTGAAGGGAGGGAGCAAAACAAGTGAGGTTAGGATGAGGCGGGAGAGGTCGGGAGCACGTGGGGCGCCACGCAGGGAGCACTCCTTATTGTGGCTTCCCTGTGGAGACTCTCTCTGACTCTCTCCCCATGCTTGACTCACTGTATGAGGGCGACTCCATGTAAGTAACAAGGGGTGACTCTCAGCTGTCCTGAGAGGGGCCCGGGCGGCCCGCAGTGGGAGCTGGAGAGGTGTTTTGTCAGAGATGATGTCTCATCCTTCTGAAGCCACCAGTTTCCAGGAGGGAACAACTCCGCAAGTGTCGGCACGAGAGTACTTTGTGCTTCCAGATATTGGGGGAAAAACACCTAACATCACTTAACTGGGGTTACAGCTCGAGATTTTCTTTTTAAAGTCGACTTATGGACACCTTCAAAGTAGCTTGTTAAGTTTTAAAGCAGGTCAGATGTATTCATTACATCGACTTTCCTTTGGATCTCGATGCTGGGAGGATAATTTCTTATTGGTATTTATTTTGCTCTAAATTAGCTATTTGCTTATTGACCCAAAATAGTTATCATCTCAGCTGGAAATATATTGGAACTCTGGTTGCCAAACAAATATTCAGCAAAAGATGAAAAAAAGCATATGGGGAGGAAAACCCTACCAAGTCCGGCCTGCCGGTGCTCGGGGAGGCGTCCTGGCCAGCAGCCATGTGCCCCACTGCACGCCAGCCTCCTCGTGACAGTGATGGATTCGGCAGTGGGAAGGTATTAATGATACTCGGCGCTGATGGCTGAGGCACTTCACCGTCATTTGCATTTCCATTTATCATCTCTGCATCTATCATTATGAAGAGGACGCCAGAGCTAATTAAAGTCTGGGCTAACAGGGTGACCGGGGAGTCTGGTGGCCACTGACGCCCAGAAAGACCTGGGAAAGTTTCCAGCAGGAAGGACACCAACCTTACACCAAACCCAATTAAGTTAATTCTTCGGGAAATCGTGTGAGGCACTTTCATTTGGGTAAACGGGAGGATTTAAAGCGTGTCTTCTAGGTTCTGCTCGAATCAAAGGCTTGCAATGACCACTGTGTTCCCTCAGCCTGTCCCCAGCCCTACCCCAGCCCATCTCTGAAAATCTTTACTTCTAAAAGCAATCCAAAACCTGGAAACATCATGGGTTTTGTTTGCGTGGCTCCTCACAATTCTCTGTTGCTGTCTCTGAATTTTCTAAAATGTTCTACATATTTAATTCAAAAGATAAATTCTGGGCCATTTGTTCCCTGTTTTAGTGCAGATCACTGACGCATGTATTGAGAACAACGGGTCTCTTAGAGTCCAGAGTGGAAATGCTCCACAAGCCACGATCTCCAAAGTGTGAAGTTTCCTCGATGCATTTTCATTAGTCTGATTTCCCCCTTAGTATCCATGACAATAAATGGCATCATTAAAGAATGGGTTTTAATTTTTCCTTTATGAGTTTTAATTAGAGACTGACATTTTGATTCTTCTTCTCCACTGCGGAGCAGATCTACAGCTTGTCATTTGGGGAGGTTCAACTCCGTTCTTCATCCCGAGGTTGATCCAGGAAAATCAAAGCTGCCCTTGGAGAAAACTCCGCGAAGAACAATGGACAGACTTTATTGAGAGGGTTGATCTTGACCTTTTGTGGAACCGGGGGGACTCGCCGTGGGCTCCCTCCCCTTCTGAATGGAATGCCCCGACTCGACGGCATAGCAGCAAGAGGGAAAGAATTAGTGCCACATTTAACCGTATGGATCCCAAAGACTGGTTTAGTCCTGATTTAAAGCAAAGCTTTAAAAAAGGCTTTTCTCCCCATAGAATGAAGGAGGGGGATGCACGTCTTGAAAGGACATGAGAAATGACCTTGGTGCCCACACTGTACCAGTCACTGTGCTAGATAGACCCTTGACTCAGGAAACATCACCTCACCTGCTCGGGGCAGTGGGAGTGGCCCTCCTCATGGGTCCCACCACGAAGAGACCCTTGGTCAGAGGAGTACAGTGAACACAGGCGGGCAGCTCAGGGGTGCTCAAAACCGGGTCTCCTGCCCAGGACACTGGGACGGCGCCTTCCCCCAGCTGTGCCCCCGGTGGAGTCCTAACTTGCCTGCTTGCTTCCCCAGCTCTCCTGCGCAGGGGGCAGGGGAGTAGACAGAGGGTGTCCCAGAGCCCCTTCCCCACCTGCAGTCGGAGAAGCAGCCATGCCGTGGTGAAGGCATGTGGCCTCTGGGTCCATGTCGCTGTGGTGGTGTCGCTGGCGGAACCCTCGATTGTGGTATGATGCGTGAGACGGCCGGGCCGTCAGGAGAAGCCGCACAAACACAGAGGAAGCGACTGCAGGTGTACAGCACATTGTTTGTACATTCTCCGGGGTGTGCCGCTAACCAGAGTGCTGGCTCACAAAGGGGGAAGGTGGAAAATGACAAAGACATAAAAACTGATTTTAAGAAATGTGATCGGCTTTCTCTCAGTGTGTTCTGGGCTGGCAGTATGGCATGGCAGGTGGCATGGAGGATCTACTTTGCTGTGTCCCCCTCTCTCTGGACATCAGGCGCCTGGAGTTCACAGGAAGTGGAGCCTGGAGCCTCCTTGCACTCTGCAGTCTGGGACCTGGGTCCCTTCCCCTAATGATTAGTTCCAGGAGCCAAGAAGCCACGGGAGCCTCATTCATAGCTGGACTGAATCCCCAAGATCTGAGCAGGACGAGGTGCACAATAAGGATGCAGCCAATATTTGTGAATGAGTGGACAGATGGAGGGATGATGGGTGGATGGATGATGGATGGAGGGATGGTGGGTGGATGGATGATGGGTGGAGGGATGGTGGATGGAGGGATGGTGGGTGGATGGATGATGGATGGAGGGATGGTGGTGGAGGAATGAATAAATGAGCAAACTTGGGGCCCTCAACCCAACTTTCACCTGACGTACTCAGGATGTGATATTGGATTGCCACCCTAAGGTCTGGTCTCTGTATCCGACTTTCTGGGCTTAGGCCTGGTTTAACAGGGCCCTGGCTCCCAGCCAGTTCAAGTCCCTGCTATTGGCACCACCCTAGAAGTAGGATGAACTTAGGACAGGACTTATGGAATCCAAGGTGGGTCCCCACTCTCCCTCTCTCCATGCTTCACAGTAAAAGCCCAATGGGTGCCAACCTGTTATGACTTCATACAGTGACGATGTTACTGTGATGAATGTAGCATTGTGCATGCAGCAGCAAGGACAGATTATGTGATACAGTGATCAGACATGTATATTTCATTAAGAATGATGAAGTTCACCACTGGTGAAATTAAGCTTTTATTGGCAACTAATGTTAATCTAAAAAGCTCGTCCGCCATTTTAAGCCTTGTGATTTCATACTAATTGATCCCACAAATTAACTAAGTTATTCTGGATTTACAATTAGGAGCACATAGAATGCAAATGGTACAGGCCAAATTAAATCCTTGTGAACCAGAGGTGAGCATTCAGCAGGAGGAACGCAGAACTTTACCCGCCACACCATTAATTCCCTTACCCTTCGTTAAGTCACTAACCTTGTGGTTCACCAAAGATATGCAGAAACTGATTTTACATTTCATGGTTTGATTTCAGGAAGCCCAGCTCTCAAAGTGTATGAGCTCCCGGGAGGAAGTTAAGCAGAGCCGTCATCCACTTGACCATCCGTGTCATTAGAAGACATTTGTTAAATGCCTCATGTGCACAGCACCGAGTTAGATGGTGAACAGAGAATTAGGTGAACTGAATTTCTTACCTCCTATGATGCTATTACTCATACAAGAAAGTGAATAAAATGCCAGGCCAAGATAATACAGATACAAATACAGAATGAAACGAACTGCTGGGACGTCACTTTAGAGGGAATATGGGGAGGGTAAAATGGCATGAGAACAGAGGAGACCCCAAAGGACAACTGAGAACTATTATCTCTCACTTGAGCAGACACAGGCAGGGCTACCAAGCAACCCCAGAAACTTGAGGGAAAGCTCTGTGTTGGGCAAGAGATCTCAGGTGCTCTGACATGCTTAGGAGGGCTATGGAGGAAGGCTGGGGAGGGGGGCACAGCATCTCTCTCATTGCTGAATCCCAAGTGTAATTTGCACGGAACAAATCAGATCTGCCGGCTCTGCTCAGGATGGTCCTTCTTCCTGTCTGATCCCTGTAACCAGGGACAGGGATACACGGACATTGTCTGTGGCATACACACCTACGTGGATGGGGAATCACGGTGTTCTGGGCAGGCCCTCCCAAAGGGTCTGCTGCAGACCTTATCAGGAACATTAGATGCACCATTTCAATCAGGAGACAACACTTACTGCTTTGCTTCTGAGACTTCTTGTTTTAGTTTTATTTAGTTTCTTTTTACTTATTTTAGTCATGCCAAATTACTTTTATTTATTGTCGTAACTGTGATGTTAACTGATGGCCATTCAAAGTCCAGTTGTATGAATGATGATGATTATATACAGGCACGTAGCCACCAACACAATCACAAACACAAAAACAAAACAAAACAAAAAAATCCCCATTACTCCCACATGCTTCCTCCTGTCTCTTTGTAGTTGAGCCCTAGCCCAAACCTGACTGCTCGTAAATACTGATCTGCCTTCTGTCACTACATTTTGTCATTTCTAGATTTCATAGAAGTGGAATTACTTTGTGAGTCTTTTCTATCTGATCTTTTTTCCTTTAACAAAATGCTTCTGAGATTTATGCATTGTGCTGCCTCCGTACCCACAGCTCTGCTGTTGTTACAAGGGGTACGTGTACCACAATGTGCTTATCCACTCTCCAGCAGATGACACTTTCCACATTTCCAGTTTGGGGCTCTTCTGGATAATGCCGTCATGAGTACCAGTGTTTATGGAGTGTGTGCTTTCTGTTCTCCTGGGCAGATCCCAGGAGCAGAATTGCTAAGGGGTAGTGATGTTTAATTTTATAACGTAGTGACACACTGTTTTCCAAAATGTATCTTTCCCCACTTTGCATTTCCACCAGCAGCATGTAAGTTTCAATGCTCCACCATCTCACCAACACTTGGCATTTTCCGCTGTTTTCACTCCACTATTTAGTCGGTGCACAGTGGTACTGATGAAGCATTTAATTAACGTTCTTGGGTCACATGATTCTATTTTAAATTTTGTGCTAACACCATCAATAAGACTCATTGTGGAAGCACTCCGATGCTTGTTGTGACCGTGAAACATGCACGTGACCTGCTGTTGTTGCTGGGGTGATGCAGTGACTTTGTTGGTTCTTAGCAGCAAATGTGCATTTTAGAATCATGCCGTGTTCCCCAGGGGCCTCTAAAGCATGTTTGCACTGCAGGATTCAGAGGCAAAGAACCCACAGGTGTTCTGATAAAACGTAGATGTCCTGCTTTGTTGTTCCCATTTGCCTTCAGCATCATCACACCGATGCCTTCAACCAGGGTGCTCTCAACTCAACAGCACAGCTATCACTTATACTATTAAGCTTTACTTTCTGTTGTTGGCCCAAACAAAGCCCTGACTACTCTCCAGGCTGAACCAGAGCAGTTTTTGAAATTTATATCTAATTTTAAAACATCCTGTGGCTTGGGTAGGGAAATGGCATGCTTCCCAACACAATTTTGTCATAATTATTTGTACCTGTCTCTTATGGACCCAGTGTGTAGCCTCAGAACTCATATGTTGGATCCCCAAACTCCAATGTGTTTGGAGTTTGGAGATGGGGTATTTGGGAGGTGATGAAAGTCATGTGAGTTCAGGAGGGTGGGGTTCATGCCCTTACGAGACAGACACTACAGAATTCTCTCCATCTGTCTACCACTTAGGGGGACACAGTGAGAAGGGGGCATCTGCAAGCCAAGAAGAGGGCTCTCATCAGACTGACCATATCTGCACCCTGAACATGGACTTCCAGTCTCTAGAACTGTGAACAAGTAAAAGTCTGTCATGTCTGCCTCCCAGTCCACAGCATTTTCTTAGGACCACACAGACTAAGACACTCAAAGCTCCATCTGGTGCTTGAACTGTATCTGTCTGCTGCCTTGGCATTGTAACCTGAAGACTCATCTCATACTAACTCCTTCATTTCCGTCTCTAAAAATAAACATCAAAGCAGAATTTCTTTTTGGGGTGCCAAAATGTTCTAAAATAGACAGTAGCAATGGCAGCACAACTCTGTGAATAGACTAAAACCTACTGAATCCCACAGTTTATTTTATTTTTTAAAAGATTTTATTTATTCATTTATTTGTCAGAGAGAGAGCATGAGCAGGGGGAGCAACAGAGGGAGAAGCAGACTCCCCACTGAGCAGGGATCCGATGCTGGAGTTCAATTCCAGGACCCTGGGATCGTGAGCTGAGCCCAGGCAGACGCTTAACCCACTGAGTCACTCAGGTGCCCTGAATCCTGCACTTCAAAGGGGATGAATCTTGTGGTATGTGGATCGTATCTCAATATGTCTGTCTGTCTGCCTGTCTGTCTGTTTGTTTTAATACAGCAGACCAGTACATGGAAACACTAGTTCTTCTAAAAACACCAATCTTTTGATTATACTTTTGATTAATATGCCTGGACCCTGGAGGAATTTTGACAAGCATGGGACATTCTAAGGCTGTTTGCCCCAAGATGGAACTGAAAGGAGCCTTCAGAAATACACAGACATCGCTGGCTACAACTTTGTGAAAAATGTAAGTAAAACCAAATGGTTGTCTAGAAATATGTGGATCTACAGAAACCATTGTTTCCAATTACTTTATGCTAGAATAATGAATAAAAGATATCTAAGTTTTAGTATATTCTATTCAAAAACCTTCAGAGGGACATTGGCGAGGGTATGTGCTGTGGTGAGTGCTGTGAAGTGTGTAAACCTGGTGATGAACAGACCTGTACCCCTGGGGATAAAAATATATTATCTGTTTATAAAAAAATTTAAAAAAAAACCTTCAGAGGGTATCATGGCATATGAAATAAGAAGCAAATGTTAAAGATGCTTTAGATCTCTTACTGAATTTTCTGAGAACATTGATTATATATTCTGCTTTATTGATCAATTTCCGATAGCTTTGCCTTCAAACCCTGTTAGAATACGGTTATTAAGTGATCTAGGGAAAATGAGGTCAGAAACAACTTTAGCTGTTGGATAATCCAGGCATGCATGGTCGGCCCAGCAGACCACTACTGAGCACCCATGATGGGGCTCCTCTGGGCATTTCCGCTGCTCACGTCTTCTCCGGCACCTCTGGGAGGGCTCTGCCTCTCACAGCTCTCACTGACTAGTGGACAGAAGAACATCAGGGAAAGAACGAGAGACCATGCGTTTTGCTCAACACGTCTGAGATGTTTTAGGAGCCTATGATCCCGTGGTTCACGGCTGACCGGCTCTGGTAAGACAAGAGTGGGGTGAGACAATTGTGTGGCAGGATGCCTGGGGGGCCCCGTCAGTGCCCGCTGGGTTTAAGTTCATGTGTTGATCACCTTCAGACCCAGATGCCCTCCTTCTAGGTCAGAACTGCCCAGTTTGAAGTGTGACGTGAACCACACAGATGGCTACGGGCTGTGCCGTGTCCATTTTTAAGAGAAGCAAAGAGAACCAGGTGAAATGAAAACCGCTCAGTATACCCAAATCTCATCAAGTCAACGGGTAATTCATACAAACAATTATTACTGAGATACTTTGCATTCATTTCTACTGAACTGAGCCTTCAAACTCCGTAATTAGGTCACATTTGCACCGTATCTCAAATTGGGCCCTGAACGTGCGTCGGTTCAGCAGAAATGTTTAGTACTAGCCAAAGACCAAGTCGTGTTTAATGGGAAAATAGTTTACACCGCTTCACCCTTAAATCCTAAATATAACGTATATTATACCTTAGATATACATCTAAGAATAAATTAATTAAAATGTCAAGTTCAGTTTCTCGATCATGCCAGCAGCCCGTGTGGCTGGTGGCTCTGGTCTCAGCCAGCACAGGACTAGGTTACACCGTGACTGAGCCAGGCGGCCAGGGGCAAGACAGAAAATAATCACCCCCTAGTCCCATAAATTACCTCACACTTACAGATTAGAAGGTGTGCACAGCCGTTCCCCCTGACATAAATAATGGGTATGTGGAGACAGGACGTGTAACTAAGAAGGATTTGAACTTGACTTGTTACTTTCCAGGGTGTACAATTAATTCCACACCCGGGAAGGTCAATGAATCAAGTATTTGAAGCATATCAAAGGAGCTCTTGGGAGAAATTTTACATTTCTACATTGACAGCAACGTTCTGCACAGCTGTGGGGACCATCCCTGGAACGCTGGCCAGACATTGCCCGAGGTTCGGGTGCAGGAGGAGACATGGCCTCATCGAGTCCTTGGGAACTCCCTACTGTGTGGGGATAGTGGGCCTCCAGATGCCTCCCCTCCTGTCCTAGGAGGCTGGCTACCTCAGCAGCATCCTCCCTGCCTCCCGTAATGCCACCTCCACTGGGCTTGGGCAGCTCGGCCAGCTCCACTCTCTGCACCCCCACACGGCAGCCTCACCACAGCAACCCTGGTGGGTTGCTCCTCAAGGTGGGAGCTATTGTCCAGTGATGATCTCCAAGCACCAGCCAGCTCAGAGCTCAGGGTTTGGGAGCTGCTCTGCTCTGCTCAGGTCCCTGAGTTAAGGGGGTGAGTGGATGGCCAGACGCGGTTGTGTCAGCGGTGGTGTAAATTTTAGAAACCAGAGTGAGGAAGCGGGATATAATGAAAACCATCCCTCCTCCTATGTTCCCCAATGTTTCTTGAGCTGAATTTTGAAAAGAACAAGAAGTAGAAGGTACCTTATAAATAAGTCTTTCTTCTCTGAGAAAACATCTGGAAGGTTGACACAGAGGGACCCACAACTGCTTTTTTGTTGTCATAAAGCCCATGGTGGAACGGAAAGGGCTTGAGCAAGGGGGAGCCAAACCAATCATTTTAAATTGGGCTGAGAAAAGCCATTTAGTTCCACTCCATCTGAACTTACCAAACACTTGCTTCAGACCTCCTGAAACCCTAGGCCACCACCCTCCCCTGGGCCTGGGGGCCCAGAGCCAAGCCAACAAGCCCCTAGGAAAACATCTTGAAAGCTTTTGGCTGAAAACAGGAATGAATCCAGGACTTGGGAGACAGCTAGGGTTTGCTAGAGGGCATTTTCTTTCTTCTCCACTCAGGGTTGCTTCATCATACACATGTGTGCATGATGGGACCCATACACACACACGCACACACACACACGAAATTGAGGGGATAACTCAGAAGTTTCAACAAAATAAAGAGAAAATGCACAGGTTTTGAAAAGAAAAAGAAATGTTCAGGGCAAATTTCAACATGCCTATGGCCTGTCCCAGTCAGCTCAAGTCAGCCCCAAGTGCATGGGGGCAAGGGAAGGGCCAGCTCTTCTCTCTGGGCAAAGGGGAGATGTCCCCATCCACACATGGCCTTTGTGTAACTGATGGGTTGGTTGAATCCAGCCATGGTGCATGAACACTAGGTGAGGCACTGCCCAGAGACCACTGAGTGCAACTCTGAATGTATTGGTCCCCGTTCCCACCCTCATGCACCCCAGACCTGGAGCGCACACAGCCTGAGCCTCGTGGCAAAATGTGACAGGCAGTGGGAGGGAAGAGGCTTATGGGGACAGCAGGTGAGGGAGTGGGAGCCTCAGAAGGCTTTTGTAAGTGGGTGGCCTTGGGCTGGGATGTGGAAGGTGATGGTTGGGAAGACAAAAGAGGGTTTGTGCAGCAGCAAGGGCTCTGAGGTCTCAACATGCAGTGTGCATCCAGATAACAGCTCAGCTCATGTCGTGGTGTTTTCCTGAGCTTCTCTGAGATGCACAAGTGGAAAGGAAAACATGGTTCCATCCTTACTGGGAACCATTACTTCCTGTTATCCCATCTGCCAGTCAGACTTGGGGAGGCTGGTCAAGTGCATGACAGGATCCCTAGGTAAGAAGAGTGGAGCTGGGAGATAATTTTTGTCCTGGCTGGATGGGAACAGACCCCACTTGCATTCTTCTCAGAGCCTAGCAAACACCTAATCTTTTGCCCCAAAAGAGGACACAGACTGAGCCATGCACAAGCAGATTCCATCACAAAAAGGAAGGGAGAGTTTAAAAGGTTTGGGTAACAGTAGTGCCCCCACAGCCGGTTAATTGGAAAACATTGAATTACTTATATATTGAGTGAGAAACATTGTTGGACAATGGAAAGAATTATGATAGATGGAAAGAAGATATGATAGACAGATGATATATAGATAGATAGATAGATAGATAGATAGATAGGTGGTAGATCATAGAGAAAGGTAAGATAGATGGACAAGTAGATGGATGAAGATGATAGAGTCAGGGGAAAGTAAAAGCATTGACGGTGCGTACTATTACCAGGACTCACAGTGTCTTCCAGGACTAATGTGGTACACCTGAGGAATGTTAGTGGGGGGGGGGATTGATGGGTTAGCCATGAAGCATTGGGGGGACTCATTGGATGAACATGAAGCAGGTGGGAGGAGGCTGATGGGATAAACATGAGGCAGGTAGAGGGGGGATTGATGGGATAGACATGAAGCTGGTGGAGGGGGCCCCACTCTGGGTTGACCTTGTTTGACTCAGAGATGATCACAACCTCAGTTTTGACACAGAAAATCATAAGGGACTTTGGTTTATCTTTGCCCATATCAAAGTAAGATTAGTTCCTGGGTCTAGACCTCGAGTCCAGGGTGAAGGGCCGAGACCCTCAGCAGGTGTGTGTTCCCCTGGCAAGTGTGAGTGTGTGCTCAGAGTGGTTCCTTGGAGGGGCTCAGAACAGCATACACACAACCACCCCAGTTCTGTACCCACAGGGGGAGTTTGTGGATGACCTTACCTTCTAGAAGGGTCAAAGACAAGATTCACATGAGAAAAGAAATGTGGCCAGATGGGATGTGGTCACATCAGTGCCCTCCCTTAGTGGGCAAGTGACCCCGAGGACCTGGGTCCCTCTGCAGGAGTTCGGGGACCTGAGTCTGAATCTCAGGAGGGAACACCATTGCCACTCCATTCCCAGTCAGCCACCTTCACATGGTGGTTAGCAGCCCCTGGCCACCGAGGGTTTGGTACCAGGGACTGAGGGAGCTTCTTGGGTGGGTGTAGGTACCCTTATATCCCCTCTTGTACCACTGCCCATGGGGCACCATTTCCAAATCTCAGGGTGCCCCCAGGACCCCAGCCTTCCCTTCACAAGTCGTGCAAAGGAGGGAGCCAGATCTGCCACAGTGAGAGAGATTTTCTTCAGCTGCTGCTTTTCCACAGGGTTTGCTTTGGCCCACACTGGCCAGCACCATTGCCACCAGGCCTCTGGGTATCAGGGTTGGCAAGGTCCAGAGACAGGGGCCTGGGTGGGGAGGGAATACCACCCAAGTCACAAGGGCATCTGCCAGAAGGTCTCTATCTCTAGCTGCAGGCCAGCTGTGCACACTTGGTGCCAGAGCAGCAGCCATGGGTGCCAGGCCCCAAGGCACTGGGAAGGTGGATGCCTCAGTGGTCCCCTCCTTTCCTGTCCTGGGCTCTCCTGCCCTTTCCAATTTCTTTCCTTCTTGCTGAAATTGTTAAGGCAATTTGCTGTCTCACCCTTTTCTCTTTCCTATTTAAAGAATGTTCCTGTGTGTCTCTATCACCCACTGCTTTTCTCCTGTCTGCTTCTGGCCAGACTATTTGAAACCTTTCCCTTCCTCCCTCCTCTCTGCCCTTCCTGCTGTTTCTTATTTCACAGTGTTTTAAAGCCACAGAGGACTCCTGGTGGCTGTTCCCCACTGGGCTGGCGACAATGGGCCAGGAGCACCTGCCCTTGGCTCTGGGGGAGGAGCAGGGCCGGCTGTTCTGGGAGGCTCAGGTCCCCCCTCATGCCCTTTCCTCCCCCAGCGGGAGGTGTGCCTGGACTCTAGCATCCCCAGAACTCCCTGCCATGGCCTTTTGTGGGGAAGGGTCCCCAGAAAGTCATTCTGTGCCTGGTTGCAGACCCCGGATGGCCTCTCCCATACACAGCAGGCCTCCAGCTTCTCCACAACAAGCAGCCCCTTTTCTGCTGTGTTTCCAACCAGAGAGCCTTCAACATCACTGTCTCTAGGAGGTCCCAATAAAAGGATCTTTCCTTTGAAAATGACCTAAGATAAATACCGGGATGATTTCTGAAAGAATGGGTATTCTTCATTTTATCATCTTAAGGAAAGGACACAATCACTAGCATACAAAACTGGATGGAAACAGATCTTAAAAAAAAAACCAAACCAGCAACAGTAAGAGCACATCTTAAAATAGCTCAGGGTTTCAAAGTCATCCTGCCCAGGGTTACAGCGAGGGTATAATGTTCACATTTGCATCGTGCGCGCGTGCGGGCTTGAGAGGCAGGGTCGTGTCCCAGCTGCAAATACATCCAGACCCGGGCGCCAATAGGGACGGTCCCTCCCCGACGAGACCCCATTCAGCGGCCCCACGGGAGCAGGGAGCCCTCCCCACGCAGAACCGAGACTCGCTCTGCCGCCGAGCATCCTGAGCACCCGTACCCAGCATGCACTCCGGCTCGCGCCCCTGCCACCGAGGGGGGCGCGCCCCACGCAAGTCAGCCTCGTCCGATAGGCGCGGGAAGGAGAGGAAACAACTTTACACAAGTTGTTTTCGCGGCTGCTCTTTGTGATAAGGGACTTCTTCTCCCTGTCAGCCCAGTGCCATATGCTGCAGGAAGGCAGGGACCTTGAAGAAGGAGCGGCTCCTGAATTATTGATCAATGATTAGCAAATGCAATCGAAATTGTAGACTTGATGTTGTGCGCCGATCCATAATTTATGAGTGGACAAAATAGGAGGTAGTAGAGGTAGCAGTAGGTGATTTCAGCCCCATATTGATTACTAAAAACAACAGGAGGGAAGTGTAGTGTGACAGATGGAACAAAGCTGACGGCTCCCCGGCCGGCCGGCCGCACAGGCAGAGCTGGGGAATACGCGGCTGCAGAAGCAAATACGTTTCTATTGTGCCTCTTTGATCACCATGCTGTTTCATGAGACCAAAGGACATATTTGTTTATAATTTATGTATTCTCTCGCTATAAAAGATTGATGGTGCCCTATTAGATACTCCAGTATCTAAATTTCCAGATAGTTGGTACTGTGACAGCCGGCAACTCAGTGTTGTAAAGTGTCCTCGGCCATCCGTGGGCAGGGCTCCCTCCCTGGAGGGCTGAGCCAGGCAGCGGGCCACCCCGGCCACCTGGGACCATCCGGAGCCTCCGGCCCCACACACAGCCCCAGACCCCGTCTCAGCCCAGCCTCCAGGACGAGCTGATGGAACACTCAGCCGGGTGCAGGCTGAAGACCTGATCCTCACCCTGTGGCAGGCAGGCCGGGAGCAAGCCTACTGTAGGTGGACGTTTTCTCCTTTGGGGGAGTTTGGAAGAGGATGGCTTGAGTCCCCATACTTGTAAATGTTGAATTTTGGGAAGTACACAGTTTCAATCGCATACTTAATAAAGGCAGTTTGGTGATTTAGAGCAATGGGGGGGGCAATTTTCACCCAGGGGTGATCAAGCACAGTCTAGGGGCGTCTAGGGTTGTCAGAACTGGAGAAAGTGCCCCTGGTGAGAAGATAGGGTGCTGTTAGCCATGCTCCAGAGCACAGAGAGACACCCCAACAGTCACTGCCCCCAGTGCCTACTATGCCCTCATCATCCCCTTTGAGGGGACACAGTCTTCACAGCTGAAGGATGCCAGTGCTCCAGAACCAGGGGCTCACTCGGGGGAACCAGCTATACCAGACTCTACAGGTCTACAGAGGGTTCCCCAAGCCCCTGTACCACAATCCCTTCCCTATAAATTGGGAGAGGAAAACTTTTTCCCCCCATAATGTGGTATGGAGGCAGCTCAGACGGGACACAGAGCCGGGCACATAATATGCATTCAGCACACATTAATGTATTATTAAATTCATTATGACGACTGCTTCACCCAACAGTACAAGCCCGTATCCATCACGTTAAGAGTCCCACTGTGCAGGATCTCAGCTCTGCTCATTGTTTATCTGTCTATCCATCCATCCATCCATCCATCATCTATCCATCCATTATCTATCCATCTATCTATCCACTATCTATTATCTATCTATCCATTATCTATCTATCTATCATCTATCTATGGAGATGGGTTAAATCAGCTAAGACCACTTTTCTAATTCTGGGCCAAAAACCAAAATGTGGTGTGAATCAAGAACAAGGAGAGTTAGTTTTTAAACCACTGTTGCTACGATCTGCACAACCGTACAAAATGTTGCATCCTAGTGTTACAAGTGACCATGAGAACCCACTGCAAACTGCTCTTGAAAGTCCTGGCAAAGTGTGTAAGCACTGGGAATGTTGCTGCATTCAGGGAACATATATAAGGAGGCTTTTGGAATCAGTTTGAAACTCCTGCCCTCTATTGTTTTAAAAATGTAAAACCAAACAAAATAGAATTTGCTCAGAGAAGGCTTCATGGTTTTGCATCTTCTTTTCTAGTTTCTAACTAAAGTGGACATTGGAGTAGTTGTTTGCCAAAGTGGCCAGCAGTCTAGTCTTCCTAATCATTTCATGGTTAAGAGCCAGGAAACCACCAAACAACCCACATACCCAATGCCTCCTAAATTTTTGAGGATTATGTATTGCTTTACAAATGGAAAGCACAGTAGCACTCCCAGCATCCCAGAGACCAGGCCCTGGGCCTTCTGGGATGGGAGACCTGCTGCCCCCAGGATGCAGTGGTCTCGGCTGCTGAACAGTGTCCGAGAGCACGGCCGAGAGCACGGCCACCCACCCCCTCCCGTTCCAGTTGTGCCATCGCCCACCTTCTTGTCCTGTTTGTCTCAAAACACTTGATTTCTCCAACACCCATCTGACTACTTCAGTTCCTCTCAAATGCTACTTTTGCTTTATTTGCTTCTGGAGATGCTGAGAAGCTAGAGTGGCAGGCGGACTCCTCTCTGATCTTGGGGAGGCTTTCTGCGGCGGGGGCAGGGCTGTTGGGGTAGAGGCTGCCGCCCGGGCCAGCTGCCTCACAAGAGGGTCCGTCCTGTGGCAGCTATGACCATATCTGTCATTGACTGACTCAGTATCTTCTGTGCCTTATGACCCCCAGGTCTGCTTGGTGTGTGGGAAATTGCCCAATTTTTATTTTACAGGTAAGTTCAATTGCACCAGTGATTTCTCAGCCATAACCCAGTCTCCTCTGTCCTCCTCCTCCTCAGGGCTGTGTCGGCGTCCTGTCCTGTGGGAGGGGCCATCATGGCAGCTGCACTGAGCGTGGCACCTCGAGTCCGTGGTCACCCTCACAAGCCTTTTCCCCGATGACCTTCAGGTCCCCAGCCAACATCGCCCAGTGCCCATCTCCATAGGAAGCCTCTCTCTGGTCCTGACCGTTCTCAGCTCTGTGGGCATTCCTCTGAGGGCAGGAAGACTCCCGGGGCTCGCCTTTCCCACAGACAGATGGCCCAGCCTCCCTTCGGCTGCAAACCACACTTGGCCACGAAAGGGCCTCTCCTGCTGCTGGTGGCCCCGATGCCCCGAGCGGCCAGTGCACACAGCCCCTTCCCAGGGCCTCACATGGAAGGAGGCTTGATCACGGCTCCATCCCACCCAGCTTGCGAGGAGGGAAATGGAGCGCCGGGGGCACAGCCGTCTAGACCCTGTCGGTTCTTCTCTAATTGGTCGCGTCTGACTCACTGGCGAGGCGAGGTTCTTCCAAATTCACTGTTCCTCACTCTGTGTTCTAGACTCAGGGTCTGTGTATGTGACCATTGTAAAGAACACCAACCACAGCCTTTTATAGAAAAAGCCCGGTCCTTAAAGACCAAGAAGGACCTGTCTTTTAAGAGGACTGATTCTGCTTCGCATTTAGAAAGAAATAGGCACACACAACAAGCCAACGAGGAAAACGTCTCTATTTAGAAACCTGACTGACTTCTTTTTCCTCCTTGTGTTCTGCTGTGTTCTCTCCCTAGGACACAGGCAAGGGTGTGTGTTTAGTGTGTTTAGTGTGTGTGTGTGTGTGTGTCCGGGGCATGTGCACACACGTGTGCGTGTCTGTGAGTGTGCACGCGAGCATGTGTGTGTGTGTCTGTGCGTGCACATGTGCATGGATGTGTATGTGTGCATGTGTTGGGGGGCAGAAAGCTCTAAAGGAGGTGTAGGGACAATTAAAAAAAAAGATAAGTCTGGGACACCTGGGTGGCTTAGTCATTAAGCCTCTGCCTTCGGCTCAGGTCATGATCCTGGGGTCCTGGGATCGAGCCCCCCATTGGGCTCCCTGCTCGGCAGGAAGCCTGCTTCTCCCTCTCCCTCTGCCTATTGCTCTGCCTACTCGTGCTCTCTCTCTCTCTCTCTCTCTCTGTCAAATGAATGAACAAAATCTTAAAAAAAAGAGAGAAAAGTTTATGTCTCTGGATTCCATCCAGTCATAGATAAATGCAGGGATTTATGAACTGTAACTGCCTTTTTCCTCAAAATAGTGGGAGTATAACACGAAAATAAAACTTTGTCATGGAGATAAGGTGGTGACTAATAGACAGGAAATCTACATTAAAGCTGCGTGAAGATCTAGACCCTCAGGCAAGTTCACCTTAAATGGCCAGACTTTTTCCTTTGCACACTGCCACCAGGGCCTGTCCCCTTAGGGGAAGGGCTTGTCACTGCCCACAGTACCCCCTGCCCCTCACATATCTGATGGTGTGATTCTCCTCCCCTGGGCCGAGGGAGGAGGGGCACGTGGCTGTCCCCTGCCGTGGGGCTGCTCCTGCCACTCCACACACAGTATCCACCTCCCATTCTTGGCTCTTCCCGGAGGACCAGGCCAGCCTTGGTTAACCCACCTGGCCCCGGGGCCTGGCCCTGGGTGGGGGCCAGACATCCTTGGGTTCCTTGGCTGAAGGACAATTAAGCAAAGCTTTGGGGTCGGGAGAACGGATTGTGGGTGAGAATGTGGTTCTCTGGTTTTGCTTTCCCACCATGTTATTCCTCTCAGCGTAGCACAGCTGAAACTCCTTACTGCCGGATGCTGGCCTCCCTGCTCCCTTGCCTTGCTCTGGCTAATGCCGGTGTATTAGCTAAACTCTGTCTTTTATGATCAGTTGACTCCCTGAACTTAAATACACACACTGCTTGTTGGAGGGCCCTTTCCTTTGTAATGCCGCTGAGCGATTCAAAGGGTCTCCCTCGATCAGCACGGCCGCCCTGCTCTCCAGCTGTCTTCACCATATGCTGTGCGCGCCCGTGGACAGGGGCGAGTGGGCAACTCGGGGCCTTGGCCCCAAGGAAAAGACCGTGGCCACACTGAGCGTCCTCGCTGTGGGACCCCGGATGTGGCCACAGCAATGACTTCGTGTTTACAGGAAGCAAGTCTGCCTAAGACGGATTTTGGAAGGAAGCCGGTCACAGTGAAGATCAGGCCTGGCAGGAGCGGGCCTTCCTGTCGGAGCCCCGTTAGGGTACCTTCCGCCCAGCCGCGGCACGAGGCTGCTCCAGGTCCTGCTGGGTTAGCCGGAGCCTGAGTCGGTAAACGCGTGGGATGAGAACTTCCATGAACACGTCTGGCCCTAAACCGGGGCTCGCGGCAAGTCGGGCTCTTACGGTAAACGTCACGGCAGCCTCGGCGGAGCCCTTGCAGAGGGCGCTTCTCCTTACAGAACCGCTGGAAGGAGGTGAAGAGCTTTCCTCAGCTGGGCAGCCCCCACCCCGGCCCAGGCTGCCGGTGCTGCCGTCCCGCCTGACACGGAAGAGGGTCTGCGCCGGCAGACGGGGCGGAGAGAAAGCTCAGGCAAGGCCCGGGGCGGGGCTGCGGCCGCTGCGGCTGCTGATGTGGCGAGGAGGCCGGAGAGCCCGGAGCAGGGTCCGTGTCGCCGCGGAGATGGGGAGCACACGGCCGGGCCGGCCGCCTGCTGCTGCCTTTGGTCTTGCTGGAGCTTACCTGTCCGCTTGACCCAGTCCCCAGGAGCCCCAGTATCTGATCAAACCTTATCTCGGGGTGTGTCTGTGGGATGTTTCCAGAGGACATCAGCGTCCGAATTGGTGAACTCAGTAAAGCAGATGGGCCTTCCCGGTGCATTGCATCAACACAGCAAAATGGCGGAAGAAGAATGAGTCGCGCCCTCCTCCCAGTGTGCTTGAGCTGGGCACTGCTCTTCTCCCACCGTGCGCTGGACTCTGAGGACTCCTGACCCAGACTGCAGTCCACACCGCTGGCTCTCTTGGGTCCCCAGATTATAGACTGTAGATTCTGCGTGGGACTTCTTGAGCCTCCTAATCCTGTGAGCCGATGTCTTATAATAAATCTCATCTGTCGGTTCTCTTTCTCTGGGGACCCTTACACAGGAGGTGGGGTTGGCGTCCCAAGCACCAGACCCAGAGGCCCAGCTGTGGGCCTGGGGCAATGTTGCAGGGATGTGACAGAAATCATGGTGAGGTTGGGATCTTTCTAGAGGGTTTGAATCCCCCCTGATCTACAGCAGGTGGAGAGAAACATTCCCAGGAACTAAGCTTCACTTTCTGGGCACCCTGGATTGATTTTGTTTGTTTCTAGGAAAATATCTCAATGGACTTCTGAACACAGTGTACATTCTTTATTCAGGTGGCCTGTTAGGGTCAGTGGGGGCGGGGGGCTACGACAAATGTCAATGCGTGTGCCCCTTATCACCACTGAAAACAGAATCTTGGGGGGGGCATCCCAGCACGTGTCCTGGCTTTTTTTTTTTTTTTAAGTCACGATAATTTTATGTGCAGCCAAGTTTAAGAGCAAATGCACATCAAGTTCTCATTCACCAAAGGTTTGAAAGAAACTGCTATCACCAAGAGACCAGGCACAGAAGATACAGCTGATTCTCATTATTTACGGTGTTCGTGTTCTGTCGAGTCACTGAGAACACAGATTAACATGCGGTGGGCCATTGCTCCTGGAGGAAACATGGGGTTAGGTTTCTGTGAGCCCCTGGTAGCAAGATTTTGTTTGACCGATCAATACGTGATCTTGTCTTACGGGTGTTTCTCTTTGAAGACACCTTGTTGGACATGGACTGTGGACTCATTAACATTGAACTTTCAGCCCGTGAAACACAATCAGGCCTGAAAGAGGCTCCCCTAACATGCACGTTCTGTGTGAGGCACGTCGCAGCCTTCTTGTGCTTGGGGTCACCAAAGACCAATTCACTCCACCTCAGGGGCCGTTGTAAACAGCAAGGTCACCAACAATAAACCCAAAATTTCAAAAAGCACTACGTTAAATAGACTACAGGAATGACACTTGTTTACAGCGCACACCGGAACCTGGACGGCAGAGCGTCGCCTGGTCCCACCTCCGCCCGGAGCGTGCCCCAGAGACTCCAGTGTGTCAGCCCTCTGCACGCGTCCGTGGGGATCAGTGTGCTCTGTGAGCACAGCACCCCCTCCTCAAGGAGGACCCGTCATCCCAGGCCCCCCTGGGAGGCCCAATACTGTGGGAAGCATCATACCCTGTATAGATCTAGGATTTTCCCCATGTACATACTTAGGATAGAGTTAATTCACAAATGAGTCACGGTAAGAGATTAACAACAATTGTAACAATCAAATAGAACAATTGTAACAATACATGGTGATAAAAGTCACATGGGATGGTCTTTCTCTCCAAGTGCCTTATTCTACCGGACTCAGACCTGTCCCCGTGACATGAGATGATGAGGGGCCCGCGTGTTGAGACAGAGGGAGAGGATGACGTAGGCATGCGACCTGATGAGGAGCTACCGCTGACTTTCTGCATCCAGTCGGTGGCCAACAGCAGAAAGGGCAGCCCCAGATTTGGGGGCTACAGGTAACCTTGAGCCAATAGGAGAACTTGCAGACATGGAATCCACAAATACTGAGGGTCAGCTGTACTCAGAATTTTTTTAGTTCAATTTAGCTAACATATAGTGTATTATTAGTTTCAGATGTAGAGTTCAATAATTCATCAGTTGCATACGACACCCAGGGCTCATCCCATCACGTGGCCTCCTTCATGCCCCTCCCCAGCAACCCCATTCCCCCCCCACCTCCCCGCCCAGCAGCCCTCCGTGTGTTTCCCAGAGTTAAGAGTCTCTCATGGTTTGTCTCCCTCTCTGATTTCATCTTATTCTACATTTCCTTCCCTTCCCCTGGGTCCATCTATTTTCTTTCTTAAATTTCACATACGAGTGAAACCATAGGATAATTGTCTTTCTCTGAATGACTTATTTTGCTCAGAAAAATACACTCTAGTTCCATCCACATCATTGCGAATTGTTAAGATTTCATCCCTTCTGATGGCCTAGTGATATTCCATAGTAGGTATGGACCACATCTTTATCCTTTCGTCTGTCGGAAAGAGCATCTCGGCTCTTTCCACAGTTTGGCTATGGTGGACATCACTGCTATGAACAATGGGGTGCAGGTGCCCCTTTGGATCCCTACGTTTGTACCCTTTGGAAGCAGGTAATTTATCAGGGGTGGTTAAGCACATCTGTGTCCCTGAGGAAGTGGGTTCTCTCAGGCGCGAAGGGAGGGTGCAGAGTTGTTTTCTCCCTGTGCGGGTGGCTGGAGGAGGCCGGCCTGCTGTCCCCCGAGCCTAAGGTCAGGGTGGATTGATGCTGCTTCCCCAGTGGAGCAGGGTGCTGGCAGGAAGGTAGGGCCAGGAGACTTCTGATTGCTGCCTCCCTGCTTGTACAGGCCTGGCTGGAACCTTCCCCAGCCTCCTGGGGGCTAGAGGCAGAGATGGCTGCAGAAGCCCCGTCCTTCACAACAAAGGTGCTCAGAACCACTGCGATCTGGAGACGTCATCTGGATTTGAGTGAGTGAAAGTCAGAGTGCCCATGAAGGACAGAAAGGTTAATGTGAACTTTCACATTTCTGTGGAAATGGGCGGCGAGTTCACAATCTTGTCTCTGGAAAGGGCACCAGGTGACATGAGCACATTGGCGGCATCGTTGGAAAGTCCAGCATCAAGGGCCCCTGGGGCCTGGCCCCATCTGGCAGAACACCATGGTCTCCTCACCTCTGCCTTTAGCTCCACGCTAAGCAAGGCCCGGGGGCATTTTCAGGAGGCCCTGGAGCCCAGTGGCAGCTGCCGGGGTGCCAAGCCCAGGCTGCCTGTGCTCCCCACAGGAGGAGGACCCAGGGAGCCAGTCCGCTGCATCTGCACCTGGCTGCTCTGCCCAGAAGACCCTGCACAGCTGTGGCGGCCCTTCCTGGGGTGGACAGTGAGCGGGTTCTCGGAGGGACGAGACGGATGACACAGCACCTCAATGGACTGGCCTGCCGCCCTGCCTGAGGTGGACAGTGAGTGGGCTGCTCGCACGGACGAGATGGACGACACAGCACCACGATGGACTGGCCGGTGGACAGGGAGAGGAGGAAGGCTGCGATGGCACACGGTGTCATCCACAATGTCTTTCCTTCCTGTTCTACCATGAGAGCCAATAGGGCAAGTGACATGCCTGTGACGCTGCTGTCCTCCGTGAGCTAGAATGTAGTGAGGCTCTCATCCACCTCCTCTGTCTCCACACACGCTCACGTGCTCACACACGTTTGCACACACGTTCTCGCACAGGCTCACACAGGCTCTCACACACACACACTCCCACGTGTGCTCATGCTCACATGCTCAGGCCCGCTCAGAGACCTTTTCCGTCGCCCTGCTGGCCGTGTGCACGCACTCCTAGGCCAGCCCTGAGCAGCAGACTCCTTGCACAAAGCCAGCCCCATCACACGGCAATTTTCTGTAAAGCCTTTTGGCTCATCTCCAGTCAGCCTCATATATTTTTTTCTCATTTTTCTTTTTTCTTTTAATTTTAAAGATGTTATTTATTTGTCAGAAGAAGAGAGAGGTTGAGAGAGACAGCACAAACTGGGGGAGCAGCAGGCAGAGGGAGAAGCAGCCTCCTCACCGAGCGGGGAGCCCGATGCAGCCCTCGCTCCCAGGACTCTGGGATCATGACCGGAGCTGAAAGCAGACGCTTAACACACTGAGGCACCCAGGCGCCCCTTTTTCTCATATTTCAAGAAGGGAAATGAGATTAATTTCAGCATCTTTATACAGGTTTTGTCAATTCAATATAAAGTTTCTGCGTTCATTCATTCCTCCAGTAAGACTGTGAGAGGCCTGCTGTGCACCAGGCTCTGCGCTCTCCAGGCCTTCCAGGGGCTCCGGGACTCCAGGTGCTATAGACACTCCGGGCACACTGGCAACGTTGATAACATGGACCCTCGAGGGATTCCTGGTATGGAAGGTGCTCCAGGGATGACCACCAGCGTCGTGGGCACCCCAGCTGTGACAGGCCCTGTAGGCACATAAGCCACTGCTGTGTGAACCGGGGACTGGTCTGGGGGAAACAGAGCAGCTGACTGACAGCTATGACGCCACAGGGCAAGCGCTTCCCCTGAGCCACCGTGATGGTCTTTCCCAAGTCTGGTGACTACGGAACTCTCCAAGCTGTGACACCAAAAAGGTCAGGTTAAATAGGGTCTGGTATGAAAGAGAGAATGACTAGGTAGAAAAATACTGGCTGGTTAGGGTTCTGGAAGGCACTCCATGGGCCACTGAGCTCCCCAGAAACCTTCTCCAGGAAACGGAGGAGGAGGCAGAGTTCCCTGAAGCCTGCGGGGCCCCCAGTGCTCTCTGGCCTTCAGTGACACACATGGTACCCTCCAGTGAAGGGTGGCTAGCCCATGCCCTTCCTTCCCTAGGGTGCACCCAGATTGTTGATCTTGGACCATGGGTGGTGGAAGAAAGCCGGGGAGCCTCCTCCTCCCCATTTTCTAGCGCTTACCAGCATTTTCTGAACAGGCTTCCTGCACCCCACACAGGGTTGTTAATACCTTTGGGGCATTGACTTTGGGGAGGAGGCCTCCACAGTGAACAGGACGGGACCCTTCCCAACGCCATCCGCGACAGGCAGTTGGAGGGCACACCACCACACGGAGATGCGTGCGTTACCGGAACGTTCCACAAAGAATCTGAAATGGAAACGTTGTCCTTATGCTGTGTCTCTCTGTCATTTCCCTTCTTTCATCATCTGCCATCTTTCTCTCTGTCTAGCCATCCTCTGCCGAGTGTGAGAGACGCTGACTGCGCTTCAGGATTTCCTTTTCTAAAGCAGAGTCTGTGGTCCGAAGGTTCTGAGCAGCTTCGGGTTCTCGTGAAGGGCGGCGGGAGGGCTGGGGTGCACTCCAGACAGGACACGGCTCGAAGGGAGGCGGTTCCCATCTCCCTGATGGTCTTAGACGTTCAGCGACCCACGCACAGTACGAAGCCCACATTCTGTGGGACGTTCCTTTTTCCGACAACCAAATGTCCACCTTCTGGCTTCCACACACTGTCTCGTTGGGAGCAGACACACACGGCAGCCGTCTCCCAGCACTTGTTAAGGTCTGTGTGGAGGACCATCCCACATGACTTTCTGCTTCTTTCTGTGTGTCAGTCGCTCCTTATCACGCACAGATACATGTGAAGTGCGGGAGGCCGGGGAGTGGGCGCGGGGAGGGGAAAGGTGGACAGAGGTCGGTGGGCAGAGCCCGGCACCAGCCATCTGTGATGGAGAAGGCAAGGTGTGCCCGGACGGCCCGGCCCCAGGAGAGCCCAGGAGACCCGCAGAACGATGTCACCCCCTCTGTGCCGGGTTCTCAAGTCTGACCCACTCCGGGGTCACATTGGCAAGGCCCTGCTTGAGGATTTGGCCGACAATCTTGCCCTCAGGTCCCCGCTGCAGCCACCTTGCCATGAGAATCCCACGCACAGTCTCGTCTCTCCTCCCAGAAACGGTGTGAGTGGCGTCAGGGCCACAGTGACTCTGAAGGGACAAGCGTACGCGAGCCCGCCTTTTTGGAAGATGTATTGGACTTTAATAAAACTTGATCAATGCATTTCAGTCAAATTGAATTATGTGTAAGTGGATAGGGTTGACATATGTTTCAATATCTGCGAGTGATACATTATTCTCCAGTGAGCATAAAATTTAATGAAATATAAATACCCATTAATCCTCCTGCTTCAACCAATCAGTCACCACGGCCCCGGCCTGCTGTGAGCAGAAGCGGCCCGGGAAGTCGTCCGTTTCATCTGAGCGGGGGACGCCGGCCTGGAAAGACATTGGGAGGCGCGAGAGGAGGCCGGGCCGGGACGCCGGCCAGCACGGCGCGGGGGCGCTGGCGCTCAGACGCACCGCCCGGCCGGTCCACCGCGGGGCCAGCTGCCTCCGAAACCATCCGGGAGGCGCAGCACGGGGAACCGACCATCTCTCCTTCCCGCTAACACGGTCTTCCTCCTCGTCAGCCGGCGGGTTTGCCAGGAGACGGCAGCACGTGCAGGCGCGTGAGCCACGGCACACACGAGGGTTTCGGCTCGCGCAACGGTGTCTGACGGGCCCGTCGCCCCGGGGCGGAGGCTGAGTCGCCGACCTATGTCTGTAAAACCACAAGCACAGAAATGGAAGGAAGAAGTGTTGAAGGAGGCGGTTCATGTCCCATCGGACGTGTCTGCTCGGGTCCGTGGAACCCGCTCGTGCCTTCGCTTCGGAGACGCTCTCCCTCTGCAGGCCGCCGCTCCCAACGCAAGGCCGGGCCCTCGGGTCAGGTGGCCCAGCCTCCGCGTCCCAGCCTGGGGCCCCGGTACCCCCCCACGCCGCTCCACACTCTAAAGCCAGAGGACCTGAGCACGTACTTAGGTAAGCGCCAGCCGTGCACTCGGGTGTCTGTGCCCGGGGCGTGGACGGACGTCGCCCCAGCAGCAGAGGAGCAGCTGGTCGGACCCCGCAGGCCTCCACGCAGGAGCTGTTGGCGGTACAGACTCGCACGCGCCGCCACGAGTCGCCGCTTCTGCGACGCACCGTGAAGCGGAGCATCTTCGAGGGGTCACCGTGCACCCAGCCAGGGGCTCGGTGTGCCCAAAAGGAGACCCGCCAGCCGGTCACCGCACAGATTCAGCGCAGACCACAGCAGCCGCCTGGGGCAGGGCCGGCTCGGGCAGGCACCGCGCAGGGCGGACGGGGTGCGAGCCGGCTCCCAGGTCGGGGCCGCTGCTGCTGGAGACCAAGTGGCTCCTCGGAAAACTGCTCCTTAAGAAGACTTGTCACCCCTCAGAGGCATCGAGGCATCACACGTGAAGGATTCCAGTGCGGGACAGATCCAGAGGGTAAAAGGATGGGCTGTGCTTTCAGGAGGAGGGTCTGCATCCCAGAGAGAAGCGGGTCCCTGGTGACCCTGGGCACGGCTAGGGCAGGGAGGGTGGCCCCAGGCCTGCAGACATGGGTGCGGTGGGCAAGGGAAGAAACAGCACGGAGCTCTGGAACCCTCCTTTTCCTGACACCCTGGGAGCCCGCATGGAGGGGCAGTTGAGGCTGGGAGACCAGAGGCAGGTGACACCCAGCGCAAGCTCGCGTCACCGCAGACTACGTGGAGGCGCGTAGCGCTCTTTCAGACAACATCACCGCCCACTGCGGTGGCTGGAAAGGGAGCAGAGCCAGCACCCGGAGCAAGGAAGGGCATCGGGGCACCAGCAGGCCGAGCGAGCTCTCAGGGAGCAGCGCCTCACCTCCGGCAGAAGGCGGGTCAGCGAGGGGAGGCAGCCCGCGAGCCCCGCCAGTGGAGACCAGATCCCGGGGGCAGAAGCCCGTCGTCTTTCCCTGCGGACCGCGCGTCTTGGGGGTGCTGCCTGCAGAGCTTCTAAACACAGGGAGGGAACACCCCCCAGAAGGGCCCGCAGACCGGTGAGGGAGCCTGGTCCCTCCAGGGGCAGGTGGGGCTCTTAGTGACTGGGCGGAGGGGTTTGAGGCCACCGTGCATTTGTTGACGTTTTTATTTTCCGGTAACATAACTCCTAGCTAGCTAATCTACATAACATTCCGCTGAAGAAAGATGCTCTTCTCATCTTTATCTCACACATGAGAGCCCGAAAGTGAGCTAAACGTAAAGGGCTGTGTGAGCGGGCTCAGGGCCTGCCACCGCGGGGAAGGCACACGCGCCTCAGACCCACGAGCCGACCCGCTCCACAGACCGGGGGTCCTGCCGCAGCCGCAGCTCTGCTCCTCCCGCTTCTTCCGCTCCGGGTCCCGTGGACGAGCCCGGGAGACACCGGCTGGGCTGGCCGTTCTAGAGGATTCTGTCGTCCGTCGGCCGGGAGCCCCGGGTCCGCCCGCGTGCGCCTCCGCGCCGAGATGCCGCGGCGCGTGACGCCCTGACCCGGGGCTCTGCCGCGCAAGCACGTTCCTCTGTGAAAACACCCCGATGGGAAAATGCGTGAAGACCTGGGAAACGGCCTGTGTGAACGTGGCTCAGCCCTTCAGGACACACAGCACCCGCGGCTGCGCGCGTCGGGTCCCCACGGCCCTTGTTGCGTGGGCAGCAGAGGGTGGACGCAGCCTGAAGACGGGGCCACAGGCGCTGGTGTCCGCCGCACCTCAGAGCTTCCTGCGCTAACGCTGCTGAAGACGGACGGGTTCGAGCGAATCATGAACTAAGGATTAGCTGGGCTCGGGCCACCCTTTCCTCAAGTAGCTCGGATAAACGGTGGGAAACAGTTCCGCGGTTGTCCGTAGCCACCGCAGCGGCCTCCAGACCGGCTCTGTTCCTCCACAGAGGAGACCTCCCGGCGCGGGAGGTCTGGTGGCCAGTCCCTGAGCACACAGCTCCAAGAGTGCCGGCTGGCCCGGCCTCACGGCCCTTGGAAAGGGGTGGACGGCTGAGACCGGGATGCACACGGTCAGAGTCCGGTGAGCCCTGTTTCAACGTTTGGAACCTGCTTCCCACTCCACCGCCCACCAGCGGGCGAAGAAGGCTGGCATGGTGTCCCAGCTTGGGGGATGGTGCGCTGCGTCTGCCGTGACACCCGAAGCCTAACAATGGGGAAAGTGTCAGCAGGAGTTCGAAGTTAAGGGGCCTGCGTCACCAGATATTTCGAGTCCGGCAACCAGACGGCCCCGGTGTGGCCCTTGCGCACGCGGCCAAGACACTGCCCGGAGCACCCTAGCGTGTGTGAACGCCCCAGGCCGGCAGCTCGGTGGTCTCCGTCCAGCCCTCTGTGCTAGAGAAGCAGCCACAGTGCGCTTGTCTGCAAATGCAGTCAGGCTCCTTGGCCGATCATGAGCTGTGGCCTGTCAACTCCAGGCGTGCCCTCCGGTAGGAAGCGGGCCTGGCCGTGCCGGGGTCTGGATCTGCGGAGGCCGCTCTCCTCTGCCCCTGCGGACTGGGAGGCTCAGAGGCCGGGGCACCCGCCAGAGGCCGCAGGGTGGGGCAGGGACGCTCTCCCTCGAGAGCTGCTGTCCTCGATGGCATCAACCCGACCGTGACTTTCCGGGGGGTCCAGGTCCTGCTTGTGAGCTCTGCACGTGCCCAGGGGCCGCCTCCCCTGAAGACACCACAGCAGGCAGGCATCAGCCCTTCCTCCTGAGCTCTGGACGCCGGCTCCGGCGCTGTCCTGCGGGCTTCCAGCCTCTTCCCTTAGCCCCCGCCCTGGCCCCTGGCATGAGGTCAGGAGCTGCTCATGACCTTACGAGGTTGGTTCTCCAGGGCCCCCAGAGGCCATTTTCAACTCCTCTGTACCTGTTTAAGCAACTTCTTACATTAAATAAGAATGAGTATCATTTCTCTAGTCTAGCCAGGACTTTTGACTCATTGCCCATAAGTCCACAACAACAAAACGAGCTGGAAAGCGAGAAAAGAAATTATATTCCAAGCCACTGATGTGGACGTCACAGCTTTGTGTGCCCACAAGTGTGTGGGTTTCGGAGTTGTGGAGGTTCTCAGCACGGAGGCTTGCGCTCCGCCTGCTGTGGCAGCGATGCTGAGCAAGTCCCCACACAAGGTGCGGGAGGTCAGCTGGGGTGGACACGTGCTGCCCCCGCCGGCCCCTGCGGGACTGGGCTTGCCGGAGACGCAGCGCCATTCCACGAGCCTCCGCGGAGAGAACCGTCCGTCCCAGAGATGCTGATTGCCCAGGGGAGGTGAACGTTGTGTTGGACTTTGAAGAATGAGGGGTTTGGCCCAGCGAGGGGGGCAGGAGCCTCGGAGGCGAGGACACCGGCCCTCCAGACCTGCAGCAGAACCTGCAGACTCCCTCGGTGAGAGCAAGTGCGGGAAGCTCAGAAGCGGACATTCAGGAAACGTGGAGGACCCCCCTGCCCCGTCCTAGAGGAGTGAGTCCAGACGCTCTACGAGCAGAGAAGACACGCACACCGAACACCACGGAAGGAAGCCTCCTCGGAGCGCCCAGGGCTGTCCTCTCCTGTTCGACCCTGAGCCCAGCTGCCAAGACAAGGCTGCACGGTGATGCCCAGACCCCCGGACTGCATTACGGGGAGTGTGAGAAGGGAGAGCGCTCGTCACAGTTTCCGGAAGACCGGAAGGTAAAATGATGTGAGCCCATCACAGAAAGGGGCTTCGGTGTTTCGGGGAGCACGCTCGGTCCAGAGCCACCAGGCAGCACGACACTCTCCGCGGGGGAGACCTCCGGGGTAACTCGGGCCCGCCCTGGACCTCCGCATTTGGGGAATGGTCGTCGTCCCTGCTACAATTGCTGCTATGCCCTAGCCCTCAGGGCCACTGCTCAGCGGAGGCTGCACAGGGCTGTCCTGAAGCCACAGCTCCCGTGTGAGGCCTGACCCTGCCCACCACAGTCTCTGCAGCTGCTCCCGCGGGTCAGAAGCGAAGGGCCCATCGCCCTTGCCCGGATTCGACGTCAGGTTCCCTCCTTCAGGGCTGCTGTCCTCCCCCACCCCTCCCCCATCTCCACAATGCTGGTCCGTCCGTCAGATGCTGGTCCGCCTTCCCCACCCCCTACCGCAGACTCACCTGTGCTGCGCTGGGAAAGGCTTCATTGGGGACCGGCCTCCAGGGAGCCTTGTGGAGGACGGAGGCCAGCCTGAAGGTGCGGCAGGGCGCTCCCAAGACAGAAGTGCCTTGGGGTCTCAGAGCTCACTTTATGACGCCGTGACTGCGAAATCCCGCAGAACGGAAAGGGCAAGGGAAATGGCGCAAAGCAAAGCACATAGGCTGAATGGAATTGAAGCAGACCCTGCTTTGTAGAGAGGATCGGGACTGGAGGTGAGGCAGGGTGGGGCCACCTTCCTCTGGGAGCGTGAGCGGGTGCCAGCGGCAGGTGCAGAGGCAGCGGCTGCAGAGGCAGCGGGTGCACGAGGTGGCAGGTGCACGGGGCAACAGGTATGCGGGGTGACGGGGCAGAGGGTGGCAGGTCCGTGGGGCGGCAGCGCATGAGGCACCTGCCGGCTCTGACCGTTGGCGTGCTCCCGCTTTCCTTCCTTGCAAGACCAGGCACCTAGAACGTGGCCCAACCTGCGTTCTTTACAAACCACCAAGCTAAACGTACACTTTGCAGAAAGCGGTTAGTTTCTTCTTTGGTTTGTGGGTTTGGTTGGTTGTTTGGTGTGGGTCCTGCGAGTCCGCGATCCGGGACTTGGGGCAGGTGCTCAGACGCTTCACGCACTGCTCGATGCGCGTCTTCCCACGTCACCCTCTCACGCTGCTTAGCTTCGGTTCAGCTGTTGTCCCTTCTAGCAGATGAGGGAGCCAAGTCGCTGGGACAAGTGACCCAGTGAAGCCAAAACTTGCAAACTTGGGAGCTGGGCTCCCAGCCCGGGCGCCGGCCTCCAGCGGCCACCAAACACCACGCACCGGCGAGCTGAGGCTCAGGGCTCAGGCTGGCCGGCGCGTGTCCTGCCTACCACGTCGCACGCCCGCGCTGTGCACTTCCTGCCGAGTGAGAGCTTGAACACACACGTGAGAAAACGATCAGCAACGCACGGACCTCACTCTGGCTTTCAGGTGCTTGTAGAAGACAGAAGAGACCCTGGGTAATGCCAGGGACAGACGCATTCTGTGTGTGTGTGTGTGTGTGTGTGTGTGTGTGTGTAGGGGCAATGCAAGCGGATGCTTCGCTAGGAATTATTTTAATTTAATTTAACTGTATTTAATTATAACCACTTATGCTACGTTTAGTATTATATATTAATTTTCTCTCCTAAATCAGTCCTGAGTTTGGATTGGAAATAGGAGCTTCAACTCATGACAATATTACCTTTAAAATCACAAATATTAGGGCACCTGGCTGGCTCAGTCAGTAAGGCATGAGACCCTTGATCTGAAGGTTATGAGTTCAAGCCCCATGTTGGGTATAGAGCTTAGTAAAAATACAATATAGTAGAATAAAATAAAACAAAATTCATGACGTGTCCCAGCTCTGAACGGTAACAAGGAGCACTTGGTGCCTGTGGGGTGGTCTCAGAGGACCATGCGACACCAAGAGGGACAAGAGGAGCTCAGCTCGCATGGCGGCTGGGAGGGTCCATCTGTGTAAAGGACATGAGGACCAAGAGGACGGGACGAGCCAGAGCAGATGTGCCGCACGTCACAGGGGAGCACGTGGCCAGCAAGCAAGCAAGGCCACCTGCTGAGAGCCAGGAGAACGAACAGGTGAAGGAAGGAAGGTGGGAATTGGTTCTCTAGAGTCTGTAGTCTGGGGAAGGGGAGGGACAGTGGATTGGGTCACTGGAGTGCACCTGCTCAGAGAGGCTCTGAGGTACGGGGGGACCTGAGTAAGAGGTCAGTCAGCACAGCTGTGTCCACGGCCCAAGATGCAGACTCAGAGTGGACAGCTTCCAGCACATCGGTGACCTGGCCAAGACGGTGTGGCGGGCGAGAAAGCGCTAACGCCTGGGAAATGGTGGTCACTGGGGGTGACGGTGCCCGAGTGTCAGGGCAGTGGGCAGTGGGAGACCATGGCACGTGATGGGGAGACCGCTGAGAGAGGAGGCTTGCTGATGGCCCGCCCGGAGGCCCAGCGGAAGAGGGGAAGTCTCCCACAGCTGGAAGAGGTGGAACACACAGTGAGGACCGCAGGACAATGTAGATGTGAGTGCCCAGGAGACGGGGAGTCTGGGCTTCCTGCATAGGAACAGAGGGAGGGAACTGTGCAGTGAACGGTGGCTTCCATGATGCTGTGAGGGCGGCAAGGCTGGGGTGGGAACCATCTAGCATGATGGACGTCCTCTTGGAGAAAGAGCAGGGATGAGGAAAATCAAAGAACCATGAATGCCAGGTAGTACGCCAGCCTCCACCCTGCTGGGCAGAATGAGAGCCATGAGCCAAAGGGACCCGTCTAGGAAAACGTGATGCATGTAAATAATTGCATAACTGGTCGTGATACAAAATAATGAGGAGCCCTTTTTATAAAGTCTCCATGAGCGCCTGGGGGGCTCAGCGGGTTAAAGCCTCTGCTTCGGCTCAGGTCATGATCCCAGGGTCCTGGGATCGAGTCCCACATCGGGCTCTCTGCTCAGCGGGGAGCCTGCTTCCCCCTCTCTCTGCTTCTCTGTCTACTTGTGATCTCTCCGTGTCAAATAAATAAATAAAATCTTAAAAAAAAAAAAGTCACCATGGGATTTTAGATGTGTGAGAATGAGAACACGAAGCCTGGGTGTTCCGATGGTGGGATCCCACGGGGAGGTTCATCCAATTTCTGTTCTTGCCTCAGGGGACAGGGCGGGGCAGTCCCAGCTGCCCAGTGGCCAGGTGAAGAGTTGTTTGGGAAACTGGAGCGGAGGGGGGATGCTGCAGGCAGGGGGCAGCAGCAGTGACCAGACCCAGTTCTGGGAGCATGTCCCCCAAGGCCACCAGCAGGAAATGGCCCTGGGGTCCAAGCAGCCAGAGTCTGAACACAGGCAAGCACGGGGCCCACAGTGAACTCCACATTTGGTGGCAGTACCCATCAGAATTCCTGGTGTCGAGGTGCTGGAAAGATCTCCAGCAAGAGTTCTGATTTCTTACAAGCCACCTCTGTAATGAGTATCAGTAGAGTGTGGGCTGAATCCAACTTGTATCAAAACAAGCTGGATTATAAGGAAAACAAGGTACCCGGTCTCCACTTACAAATTTATACTCACTCACATAAGATAGTGACTGATACACTCCAAGCTCTTGTCCCCTGGGCAAAGATTATACATTTTTCATTCATTGTTCTTATTCTCTTTCTGATTGAAAGCCTGGGTTTTTCTACAAATCACAGTTCTAATTCATATTGTTGGAAAGTGATTATTGTTGATTTTCCAGAATTCTTTATTTCCTTAATCCTACATCTCATGTGCTCCTTCGCTGCTCCGCAGGTCATTTACTAGCCCTGTTGAGTTCTCTGCTCTGGCAAGGCAGTGCCACTGAGCCATGCACTTTCCTTCATGAAATGATTAAAGACAAGCAGAGATCTGCATGGACGTCTGTGGCGCTGGGTCTCCTGGAGCCAGCCCCGAGCAGGATCTGGACTGGTCCTAAGCATTTTGGATTCGGCGAGTGGTGCCAACCCACCACTTCCCTAGAGTGTTCTGTGGGGAGGAGGGTTATGGCAGGGTGGGAAAGGACAGCGGAGATCCACTCCGAAAGCAGAGTTCCAAACATCTCTTCCAGCACCCCGGAACCCCAGCTGCGTCCAGACTTTGTGTGGTCCGAGTCTGTAGTTGTGAGGGAAAGAACCCATTCCAACTTCTTAGAGCCAAAAGGGGTTTGGGAAAGCTTGCTAGCAGCCCCGACATCTTCAGCGTGAGCAAGCACCGAGTCTCAGATCCAGGAACAGCAGAGCTGGAGGCAGTCCCCAGCCAGCGGGCAAGATTCTCTTAGTGTAAACAGGCCTGCCACCACACGACCCTTGACTTGGACACAAACTCCAGGGGTCATTCCAGAAAAACCAAGAAGCAGGGCCATTGCCTTTCCACATCGTCTCCTGGTAGACAGGCATGGAAGCTAGCACATGGGCTCACCCTGCAGACATACAGGAGTCTAAGAAATGTGTTTTTTTTCCCTCTATTAAATCATAATGTAACAGAACTTACAGGTGGGAAGTTGTCCAAATGATTCGGGGCAGCTACGAGGAACAGAGTAAGACTGTCAGGTTAACTTGGAGTTACTCAGGCTGACCATTATTATCCAGAACTTAACACTTGAAAAGAAGAAAAACACAATCTTCTGAAATTTCTCAAGATAGATTATGCATGACTTGAGAAAGTAATGCATGGATTGTGTCTTTATAAAATGTCACGTATGAAGTAAAAGACACAAGACTGGGCCCAGGCTATTTGTAGGACAGCATCATAAAATCAGATTCTTAATTTTTCTTAGAAATAGCCAGTGGCTGTCACCTGCAGGAACTACAGAGCAGAGTAGGGCACGGCTGTAAGCCTAGGATGCCGTTATCTTCACCAGACTTAGAAATAACCATCGTCACCTTTGACATCCGGATGTGTACAGACGTTACTACGTTTCTCAAGGCTTGAAAACACTCAACCCCAACTCACCACGCCATGTGTTCCAAAATCTCTTTTCTCCCCTGTAGTATCTTGGCAGAGACGGTGCAGACTCTAACGCTAGCCCAACATACTCAACTTGGGCAGGAGGGATGAACGCGAGCCCATGAGCCCCTCCAAGACCCCCCAACACTGCAGGTGGAAACTGTGGGTCACGGAGCCCGTGAGGCAGCTCCGATAGCCTTCCGCGGGGCAGGTGGCCGTCCGGCCGCATCCCCACCCCCCGCCCATGTGTCAACTCCGCTGTAGGACGAAAGGCAGCACTGGGTCACCACGGACACGCTGTCCACGACCGCGCACCACGGGAGGAGGCTAGGAGAGTCGCACTTCACTATTCCAGCACACGCCCGAGACTCCATGAATTTCCTTTCTCCCCGACTGGCTAAAACACGCTCTCCTTACCTAAAAGTTCCCTCGTGGTTCACGTAACCAGCCAGTGAGCAGTGACAATGGAAGGGTACAGAGTGATACGGAATGTGCTGCTACTTCAATGAAGCAAAACTCAGCATTAATGGAGGCAGGACACAAGGGAATCATAATGAAGGTTTGTTTCTTCAAATGCATTTTATTGTGCGGGATTGGTATTTCATCGTGGGTTCTTTTTAAGCCACAGCCGTGTTTCCCGGCTCATGTTTTGTTGTTCTCCTTAATTCAGAGTTTTTACTCCAGCAAGAACTTGATCTCTCACCAAAAGGGCCAAACCAAGAGGGGAGAGACCTGGGTTCCACGCAGTGGGTACTAATGCCTATGAGTGTGTGCAGCTCTAAGTATGTAAGAGCCATGAAGTGGGCATTTCTGAATTTGTTTCCAAATAAAATGCACACAATGCCATTTTCTTTTGCACAGTATTTCACAACAATCTCATCACCTTTCCTCCTGTCACAAACACGCCGGAGCTGGTGAGGTGACTCACGAGCAGAGGGGTGCTTGGAAGCGCCTGTCTGAGCGTTGCCACGAGATGCTCATACTCGAAGCCCTCGCTGCCCTCCTGGCTGATGTGCACGGTAACAGTTACGCTCTGAGGACACATTTTTCTCTGTCACTATGATATAGAGGATTTAATACCACAGTGAGCGTGACATATCTGAGATTGTGAACAAAGACTCTGAAAATAGTTGTTTCTGAAGGTTTTATAAATGCCTTATAATTCATTTATTTGAATATTGTCAATATGAGAGCAGAGGCTCGTGTGGCAAAGTTTCCCGTTATCTCCTCGTTTTCCTTCATCATTTTTCATCTTGAAGTAAGTTGTGGCCATTCTTTGAGAGGAGCGGAACATTGCTTGCTGCTAACCCCGTTTCCCGTGTTCACAATAACCAGCCTAAGCACGGCTGGAACCCCACAAAAATCCTCCTGCCTGGAGGGGAGGACGGCGAGCAGCGGGGCTCCAGCATCCGAGCACCTGCACACCTGCGTCCGTGAAATGCCTCCTCCTGCTGCTCTTCCTCTGCGATTGGCTGGAGGTGACGTCACAGAAGCCAACATTCCAGCATCCCGGGCAAGCTCAGGTGCCCTGCATGGTGGGCTTGTGGCATGTGCCTCATTAGTCTTCCAGAACCTGTCTGGTCCCCGGTTGAAGTTAAGAATAGATGCAAAAGACGCACACACAATGATGAGCTGTTTGCCCTACTGTGCTGGGACGCCCGCCTGCAGGACAGCGGGGAGCCTCCGTGCATTACTTGTCAGAGTCCCACCAACTGGACGTGGGGCGCGGGCTTTCGCTGGCGTTTCTTTGCCTCCGTGGAAATCGGAGATGCCTCCCTCAGGGGTATTTCACTGAGCTGTTCCCACCTTATGCGTATGAGGCGTGGACACTGCTCCTACTGATACGAGTTGGAAAGAGTTAAAGCACCAGAACATCCGATGGAGAGAGTATTTGATTTTCTATTAGGAGTGTATGCAGAGATCATTGTAATGCTGGCATCAGCATTCAGACAGGGCTTAGTTTCTTCCATATACAGTTTGAATTCGTGTTATTCAAACATTTTGCTGGAGCCTATGTGGCTGGTTTCCTAATTTCCCTCAAAGCTTATCAGCCATCTACGGCACCCCAGAGGCTCCCCCGGGTGACTGGAATGCAAAAATAAATGCGATAGCAAGTCTAGAAATTTGCCGTCAGACAAGGACAATTTGGCGTCCTGAAACAAGGCCGTGGGCAGCGGGCACCCCCGACGCACGCGGGAACCACCGCCACTCAGCCTTGCCGACGTCACGGCTTTGAGTCCCCACGGAGTCCTTCCTGGTGCTGTATCAGTCAGCATCAACCAGCCTTTGCTGTGGTGACAAACAAGCCCGTCATCGGAGGTTTACGTGGCCAAGGTTCCTCTCCGCTTCTGCAACGTGTCTTGTGGTCCTCAGGCCCTCAGTACAGCTCCCTCTGTGTGCCGGCCCATGACTCCAGGCCGCTTGAAATTGGTCTGCGGTCACCTTCTGCTCACACGTCCTCCTGCAAAGTCAAGGGTGGGGAAGAGCAGGGAGCAGAGCAGAGCTCGAGCAACCAACTGCTTTTCCCCGAAATGGACCTAAGGCACCTTTGCTGGCCTTTTATTGGCCAAAGAAGTCTGACGATTGTGAAGGTCTTCTAAGGGTGGCGGGGAGGTGCCGTCCTACCTCTCACGGACAGAGGACCACCCTAGCACCCACATCCAGTGGGGAAGACCCCGGGGATGAACGACCCACGGTCCCACTCTACAGATGAAGGAAACAATCTACAGCAGGTTAGACCATCAGCAGGAGGCTTTGCCCAGCTGGAGACCAGGCAGCCGCACTGTGGATAGGACCGCTACCCTGGGTACCCCACAGCAGTGTGGTGTAACATCCGGAACCCCTGTGCTGTGGTAAACCACAGCGTGCGTCGCCCTGGGGAGGGGCGCCCAGGGTTTTCTCAGACTCCAGCCAGGTCTGGAGTTGGACAAGTGTGGCCTCTGAGGCAGGCTGCGGAGGGGTGAGACGGTGCAAGAGGGCTGGGTCTGGCACTGCACAGCGGCGAGGAGGATGGGGTAGAGCTGGGCTGTCAGGCTTCTGTGCAGCCAGGTCCAAAGGAGTCACTGGCCACACCACGATCCGTGTTCAGGACGCCCTCCTCCGACCACGGGCCTCTCACTGACTGTGGAAGCACCCGCGCTGCCCTGAACACATGGTTCTATTTCCCGTTTTTCCTTATGGCCCTTTACTCCAGGAGCTCGTGACCTGTGGGCTTTCTCAGCCTCGCCGATCACTACCCCAGAGAGGCCAGAAAATGTGTATCATTTTTATTAGGTTGAAATTTTTAATCTAAGATAATTTCAGTAATTATATGTCTCCAATTTTTCCTTTGTTGGTTTCATGGTTAAAAATACTACCGTTTGGAATTGCAGATCTGTTAGCCATGTTTCTTGAATCTGAGTAATTCTTAAATTCCTTCCAAGTTCTCGCAGACCCCCAGTGTTCACTTCAACCGACTTTTGTTTTAGTTCTTCGATACGTGTAAGTCGGAAGATGGGTAGAAGCCCTTTCTGTTTACGTCAGCCATACAACCATAAAACAAAAAGGGTTTTAGATTAAATACAAACAAAATTTCAAATCCCAATTGCAGCACAAATTCAAGGTGGAAGGTGACATTGTTCTGCGGGAACACGACTGCAGAAGGACAGAAGGCCAGCGTGCTCGCGATCGGGTGTTACTGTCCGGAGCTCCAGTAATCCCGTATCGCAGAGTAATTCAACTAACAGTCACATATCCCAGGAGGCGGAATGTGTGAACTCATTTTCATCAATCACTGTCTCTGTGGTTCTGAGAAGACCCGGGTTCTCTGCTTCCACAAGTGCTTGATCCCGATTTCACCATCATGTTTTAAAATTATAAGTTTAAAACAAGGCAACAGCCAGTGCATTACAAACCAGCTTGAACCAGGAAGGGC
Organism: Lontra canadensis; assembly: GCF_010015895.1. Classification (NCBI taxonomy): domain Eukaryota; kingdom Metazoa; phylum Chordata; class Mammalia; order Carnivora; family Mustelidae; genus Lontra; species Lontra canadensis. The sequence goes on along the minus strand of NW_022631016.1, from coordinate 1,521,191 downwards.
CCTGACAGGTGAAAAGTACCTGGTCTCCGGGCTTTCTCGGAATAGAGCCTTTTCTTTGGCCCGTGCACATACATTTAGGTGTGACTGCTTGATCGGGCCATTTAAAAATCAAAGCCTGGGGGCGCCTGGGTGGCTCAGTGGGTTAAGCCTCTGCCTTCGGCTTAGGTCATGGTCTCAGGGTCCTGGGATCGAGCCCCGCATCGGGCTCTCTGCTCAGCGGGGAGCCTGCTTCCTCCTCTCTCTGCCTGCCTCTCTGCCTGCTTGTGATCTCTCTCTCTGTCAAGTAAATAAAATCTTTAAAAAAAATAAATAAAAATAAAAAATAAAAATCAAAGCCTATTTGGTTATAAAAGCACATGTGTTCCCTGACAGCTCTGCAAAAACACGTTTACATATAACACCCCACACAAGACAGCATACAACACCTGCTGAAAGTTTTAATAACTCTAACCTGACCTCTAATAACTGAAAAACCTAGCTGGACAACTCAAGGTCAAAATATTATAGTACTTAGGGGCACATGGGTGGCTCAGGGGGTTAAGCCTCTGCCTTCGGTTCAGGTCATGATCCCAGGGTCCTGGGATCGAGCCCCACGTCGGGCTCCCTGCTCAGCGGGAAGCCTGCTTCTCCCTCTCCCTCCTACTCTCTGTCTCTCTCAAATAAATAAAACCCTTAAAAAATTAGTATAGTACTTAGACACAAGCACCGGGTCAGGGAAGAAATGGAGATTTTAAGAAACAAACATGAAGCAGATCTGATTGCTTTGAAACTCTGAGCAGACCCCTGCCCCAAGTCAACACTGAGCATCGGAGACAGTAAGAGGAGGCTGGATGCCACTGAACCACATCTGAGGACCATGTCTGTGAAAGAGGGAGACTGAGGCTGGCCGTGGGAGCAGCCCATCTCCAGAGGGCGAGCAGCTCAGCTGTCTGTGCTGGAAGAAGCCCCAGGGATGAGCGCTCAGGAAGGGATCCCTACCGGTCCCCACAAGCTTCTGTGTTGGTTCAGATGAGGCAAAACTGGGCTTTGCAAAAGTCGAACAGTTAGAAAAGTGCCACGAGCTGCAGCTGCTTGTTTGGAAGTCCGAAGATTCCTGATACTGGGCAAGCTGAAGAAATTACTATAAAAATGAGCACTAAGGCAAATGTGAGTATAATTAATAACCTTCATTAGAGATTTGTATTCACTAAAATATCTCCATTTTCTGATTGATTTTGCTAAATGTTAATACAAATACCCACATAACCAATTAATTTCTAGGACTAAAAAACCACTTTTCTCTCTTCTTCAGCTCCTGAAGCTTTAAGAAAAAAATAATTTTATCAAAGAGCTAGGTTAAATTAAAAAAAAAGCTTTTCTATGCTAAAATAACTTTTCCTTGAAAAGCAGGGGCAGAAATATGGGAAATAATGTTTAAATGTAATCGTTAAGCCACTCTCGCTAGTGAGAGGGAAAACAGGCATGGGATAATGGGAAGAGAGAAAGTGTAAGAAGCCCTGGGGTCCCCACACTGGTGTAGATCCAGGCGGGGCTGGGAAGGGGGATCTGCAGCTCGAGTCTACACTCCACCATTTCCCGAGCATCGGGGCTCTGATGGCCGTCACCTGCTGGGCCACCACACGCCAGTCTAGCGCAGTATCAAAGCTTGGATATTCTTTTGTTTTTGCCAGTTCAAAATTAATGGAATACAAATTTACTTTACACAGTTCTGAGGTTAATAATGTGTTATTCAGAGTACGCTAGATGTATGCCACATCTGACGAGACTGACTTCACTCAGTTGTGAATTCAATGGTGTTTAATATTAGAAAAAGTGTTAAAATAAGTCCTCACGTCCCAAACTCAAAAGGCAAAAACAAGTGCATGATAAAAAGACATTTAAAAATGAAAAACTAATTACCAACCAAAAATTATCTTAGTGATCCACCAGTAGGAATTTAAAATTGTTGCTATATTTTCTAAAGACCTCTATCTCCAACATATAGCTAAGATCAGACTTAAGGTTAAAACAAGAGAAATTTATGTTAACTTGAAGAAATAGAAATGATGATATCATTTATTTTTTTTTCCTGCTAGTTCAAGACAAGGGAACCAGAAAGAAAAGCAAATCATGCATGAGTTAGGGAGAAAAGAAGACAACACTGCCCATATTTGCAGAAGATAAAAATGTCTACCTGGAAATCCGAAAGACTCAGCAAAACCCCTGCCTGAACTAAGCAGTGGCTTGTTGGAGTCAATGGGGACTTAACTTCCTTGCTGGGCTGTGTGCGCAGATCCACAGGGCAGAGAAGAACACAGGGTGTACAGGGGCGTCTGCGCCGATGTGTGTGGGCGCAGGAAAAGTCAGATGCCCACAGAAAGTGATACGACTTTACTAAGGCACATCAACAGAGGCCCCGCTAATTGTAACCACAAGTAAGCTTACATATGGATCTCTCAGTATTAGCAATATGTCAGAGTTTGTAAAATAACTTGCAATTTAAGTGCTGCTCCGACATCACCTTTTTTTTTTCTAAATTTACTTAGAATATTACAAAATTCTTCCAAGCTTTATTTGGGAGCATAAATACACAGCACATTGTCACTGTAGAATGCCAAGCAGTGAAGCATCCTACAAAGGTGCAATAATTAAAACACTGAATAGGTCCTAAAGTACATGGAGAAACCCAGACACAGACCCAACCACAAACAAGGAACTGGTAAGTTGTATGTCCGCCTTTCTAATCATCAGAAAGAACCCATGATTCAGAAATATGCTTCTGAACTATTGAGTAGCATTTTTAATTAAATAATACCAAAACAAATTTCTGTACATTTAACTATACATATATATGTAAACATGATTATAAATGTAAAATAAATACACCAAAAGAGTGCTATGCAATGAAATTTAGTACAAGCTACATATGTAATTATGAGTTTTCTAACTGCCATATTTGAAAAGAAAAAAGGGAAGAGGTGAAGCTAATTTAAAGAATATATTCTATTCAATTCAATATATCAAAAATTCTCATTTCAAAATGCACTCAATATAGAGATCATTTTAAAATACTTTTACGTACATCAACAACTAATGATGTATTGTATGGTGTCTCAGATAACACAATAAAAATACTTTTACTTTTTCTCACACTAAGACTTTGTGATCATTGTGTGCTTTAGACTTGAAAGTACACCTTGCTTTGGACTGACCACAGGAAGTGTTCAGCGATTACGTGACACTGGGCATTGGGGCAGCAGAAGGTAAAACCAGTAAGCATTTACATGTACAATGCCCTGTAAGAAAAGTCCTCCCTAGCATAATATCAGAGACAAAAGCACGAAGTAAAAGATTAACATGTACTCATATTTGGTTAACATTTTCTCTGTGTAGAAATACTTATTAAAATAACACTGAAGGGGTGCCTGGGTGGCTCAGTGGGTTAAGCCTCTGCCTTTGGCTCAGGTCATGGTCCCAGGGTCCTGGGATCAAGCCCCATGTCAGGCTCTGCTCAGTGGGGAGCCTAATTCCCTTCCTCTCTCTCTGCCTGCCTCTCTGTCTACTTGTGATCTCTGTCTGTCAAATAAATAAATAAAATCTTAAAAATAAAATAACACTGAAGTGTTTCTAAAAAAATAACAGTAACACACAAGTTAGCAAAGTTATTCAGTAATTCACTCAACACACACAGATAATCACGTCAATAAATGGGCAGAAGATATGAACAGACACTTCTCCAATGAAGACATACAGATGGCTCTCAGACACATGAAAAAATGTTCGTCATCACTAGCCATCAGGGAGATTCAAATTAAAACCACATTGAGATACCACCTTACACCAGTTAGAATGGCCAAAATTAGCAAGACAGGAAACAACATGTGTTGGAGGGGATGTGGAGAAAGGGGAACCCTCTTACACTGTTAGTGGGAATGCAAGTTGGTGCAGCCACTTTGGAGAACAGTGTGGAGATTCCTCAAGAAATTAAAAATAGAGCCTCCCTATGACCCTGCAATTGCACTACTGGGTATTTACCCCAAAGATACAGATGTAGTGAAAAGAAGGGCCATCTGTACCCTAATGTTTATAGCAGCAATGACCACGGTCGCCAAACTGTGGAAAGAACCAAGATGCCCTTCAACAGACAAATGGATAAGGAAGATGTGGTCCATATACACTATGGAGTATGATGCCTCCATCAGAAAGGATGAATCCCCAACTTTTGTAGCAACATGGACGGGACTGGAAGAGATGATGCTGAGTGAAATAAGTCAAGCAGAGAGAGTCAAGTATCACATGGTTTCGCTTATTTGTGGAGCATAAGGAATAACTTGGAGGATATGGGGAGATGGAGAGGAGAAGGGAGTTGAGGGAAATCAGAGCGGGAGACGAACCTTGAGAGACTGTGGACTCTGAGAAACAAACTCAGGGTTTTGGAGGGGAAGGGGTGGGAGGTTGGGTGAGCCTGGTGGTGGGTATCATGGAGGGCACGGATTGCATGGAGCACTGGGTGTGGTGCATAAACAATGAATACTGTTACACTGAAAAGAAATTTAAAAAACTAAAAAAAGTAAAATACAGGAAATTAATCAGCCAATAAAAATTTTAAAAACTAAAACGTTCATACGAATTCCACCAATGGATATTTCAAGAAAATCTCCTGGATCCTCTGTTGCTTCATTTATAAAACTAGAGCAAAAATGAAATCTGCATCCCCAGGTGCCCTGAAGATCAAACAGGAGAGCTCACGTATAAAATCTGGAACATGGTAGACTAGCAATAAATCTTAATTCAAACCGCAGATATCATAAACATCCACTGAGAAGAAACATTTGTAAATTAGAACTATATAGCCACTTAAAATGATCTCTTTTCCACAGCACACTGATCATTTTCCGTAGGTAAGAGAAACATAATCGAATGTGACAATAAGTGTGCACCGCTGCTCCTTATCTCTGTGCAGGTTCCTTTCAGCCACTACATGTAAATAAACATGACTTCACAATTTTGGAGTGTTCAAATTTACTGTCAGGAACCAGTGCATTTACAGAGCTGGGTTTCATCAGACGCCCCGCACCTGGGAGCCTCGCTCCGAGGGACTTCTATTGGCTGAAGACCTATTACAGACAGCTAGCTCTGGTGCAGAATGGGGAGTCTAGAGAAGGACTTTGAGAAACTTGTTTATATTTGTATTTATGTCCATTTCTGGGCTGTTTTCAATCCTGTCCTCAGTGGGACTGTCAGCAGCTGTCCACGAGTGATAATGCACTAGAATTTTAAACACATTTGAATTCCAGACACTGTGCAATTAACTGTAAAAAATTGCAATTACTATTTTATCATCACATATTCTTAGAACCGGGGACACTTATAAAATATTTAATCTGAAAATACTTTTTAAAAGCAAATTTGGAAATGGGGGCTGGAAATAAGTTGTTGGAGGCAGAGAACATACCACCACAGGCTCCTTGCACCCACGTAGAGATTTTGCGAGGTGCCTCTCTGAGTAGAATTTCTCGAAGTTAACAAACCAGTAGATTTCATAAAGGAGATTTAATTTTAGTGCACATTTCATACATGGTGCCTTTCTGACGGAAGCATTTTCCACGGGGGTCTTCAGGCTAACACACACATGCGGTTGCACACTCACACACCCCCATACCCCAGGCGAGACCCACGTTCACCACGTCCCTTGGCGGAGTTCAGCCAATTTTTCCAACCTTCCTTGCTCCTGAATCACCAGACCCCGGTCGCGGCTGGAAAGCAAAATTACGACCTTGCAGGTGTCCACATTAGGTTAAATCTCCAAATGAACATCTTCAGGTAAGAACTTAATTTCTATTTAATAGGACAGCTCGTGTATGCTAATTGGAGACAAAATGACCCTTTAAAAGACATTTGCTGAGGTTGAACAGCTCTGTGAGAGGAGGGAATCAGCTGGACCCGGAGCGTGCTGAGCCTCCACAACCGGGTTTGTATCCATCAACTGGGGTTTAGTCATGGGGAGACGCCTGTCTTGGTACATCTCAGTCACCATACAGAACAGTTTCTGGCCCCTGCCGGTGAAGGTGAGGGTTCGCTGGTGTGGCTTTGGACCGCTGACACCGTGCCCCTCTCATGCCTTTCACTTGTTTGTGCTGTTTTCCTAATGTAATCTCAGTTTCCAAAATGTTAATTTATACCATTCAGGTGTACTTGCTACTTGATATTGATTCATATATATTTAAAGTGAAAAAATTGAAATTAAAACAATACTTTGGTTTTTTCATGGTAGGAATGTTTTTATCCATTGTATAAAAACCCATACTGAGAAAAATGGAGGCATCATTTAAAATATACGTAGGAGGGAAGGTATGTATTGCATGAAGCCCTGGGTGTGGAGCATAAACAATGAATTCCGGCACACTGAAGAGAAATTTAAAAAATAAAAAATAAATAAAATATATTTAGGAGATTAAACTCTTTTGATCCAATAAAAAGTTATGGAGTAAATAAACCAGAATGTATTTGTCTCTGTTGGCTCAGGTCACTGTGGCAAAGCAGCCGGGGGCTGGGACGACAGAGGTGCTGCGGCTGGGACCCCAGGGTCAGGGCGCCGGTGGCGGGTTGGGTGTTGGTGAGACCCCCGCTCTTGCCTGCCACGAGCACGGTGTGGCCCCGTCTTCACGTGCCCGTCCTCCAAGCACAGGCCGGGGCGTCTGTGCCGCCTCTTCCTGTAAACCCACTAATCCTGTCAGATGAAGACCCCAGTGCAACAGCTTCATTTAACTGATTATCTCCTCGTGGCCCCATCTACAAACACAGTCACGTTGGGGGATGGGGCTTTAACGTAGAGATGGGGCGATGGTCGCAGGTCAGTCCACAGCCAAAGTTCATGGCGGAAAACAAGAAGTCTGTTTCTAATTGAAAATAAGGGGTCCAGGGAACGTGTAAACATACCATCATCTCCCAATCTGTGCCAATTCTTCTTGTGCACCAAGTTTCCTAGAATGTTAATAAAATGTCTTCTTTTTATGGTCCTGGGAATGTGTAAGATGTTGGACCAGCGACCTTCCCTATGGATATTTGCAGTAATAGCAGTTGACGCGGTGCCCTATGGGGAGTATGCACAGGCTTGCCGCCTCCTGTAGACGGTCAGCCGTGCTCCCGACTCTCGGCTCTGCAGCTCCCGGTGGAGAGAGCCCGGCCGCTGCATCCCTCCTCCCCACGGACGCCTCGCCGCGAGGCCTCCATGTTCTGCAGTCCGTCCAGATGACCATGGGCTGACTGTGCTGTTGAGTGTGGAGGCTGTTTCAGCCGCGGACCACACCTGGGGAGAGCCTGCTCCTCACCTTGGGCTGCGGGCGGCTGAGCTTCGTCAGAGCACCCGCCTCTCCCCCGAGCCAGACCATCCCCTCCTAGACCTCCGGCCTGAGACTCCCCCAGACTCATTTCCCACTGCCATGGGGGGCTCTATTTTCCCAGGGACCTCCCTGAGCCCCGGAGCCATGGCTGGTGGTGCAGCCCAAGCCTCCAGAAGGAGGACCGTGGCCCTGGAAGGATGGAGAGGAAGGTCTCAGAGCCTCAAGACTCCTGGAAAGACGGGCAGGTGGGAGGAGGAGCGGGTGACGGTGCTCATCCAAAGCTCTTCCGAGAGCCGCTTGGCCTCTTCCAAGTTACCCCGCGGAGAATACAGAGGGGAGAGGCCCACCGTTGTCTTCCTTCAGTCTGGACTGGGCGCGCCATGAGTGTGTCCAAGGAGCATCTGGAGAAGAAGTGATGCGTCGTGAACATTCGGGAGTCGTCTGTGTCCTGCAGCCGAGCACGGGGAGCCTGGACAACACGGGCTGAGTGGGACCCACGGGAGCTCTTTTCCACCTTGTTTGTAAGCAAAGAAGAATGTTTCGTCACAGTGTGTTTTACCTAATAGATGCGTCCACATCAGACTCGTCGGGAAAGTGTGAGCTGACACCCGACCTGAGACCTCGCAGGTCCGCGTCTGGCGTCGCTCCGACCTTCGTCGGCTCCTCTGTAGGAGACGAGGTCAGCGGTGGGCTCTCCTCCTGGACCGGACTTCACACCTGCTGGGACGGCTCTTCCTCCTCATGACAGCTAGCGCTGATCATAAGGTTATTAAATTCTAATTACAATGACATGTTTGGGTGAGATGTCCTTCAAAATAAATGCTTTGGAGGAAGCTTAATTGTTCACTTTTCTGAATGGCATGTGCATCTTGGAAAACTTGTATAAATGCAATCCTATGTATAGAATTTTTTTTAACTTCTTGGAAATTTTTCAAATGACATTTAAATATTTTTTAAAATAATTAAATGGGAACCTAAGTGCAGATTTGTTTTTTAGAAAGAATTCCGCCACTCCTCAGCTTTACCTCCATCACTGTTTGCTCCTGACAAGTCACGCTGTGGTGAGGGTGGGATTTTAATTTTAACTGTACACATCTCTGAGTCTGTGTGCCCCAAACTTCATCACCATCATGTCATGTAGCGTCGGGATTTTAATAATGCAACATGTTTGGCGGCCACCGAGGAAAGCAGGTGTAGGTGTCCACGGACCAAAGGAGGCAAGCGTTAGTCTCTCTCCAACTCAATAAAGGGGGCGAGGACTCACAACAAAACAATGATTTCAAAATCCCTCTACCTAAACGGTGAGAATACTTGATTTATGACCTACAGGTAGTGAGCCAGATGTTAGCACACATCTCGGGACAACGGGCACAGAGAGGGACTGCCCCAGGCTTCTTCGGGAAACTCACCAACATTGTCAAAAATCATGTAATTTTAATAAATACGTCCGGTACACCCTCTCTGCCAGGCTCACTGCTAGGCCCTTAGCAGAAGCGAGCCCATGCAGTTCTCAGGAACCCTAAGAAGAGGGTTTGATTATGAGGGTTTGGTTTACGGAGGGGGACATCGGGGCGAGGCGGGGCGAGGTGGCTCATGCAAGCCGCGGGGTCTGGGTGTGGTAGGCCCAGGCCCAGGCCCAGGCTCAGCCACGATCTGAGAACTGTCCTCGTTCGCTGTGTGCAGAACCTCTCCTCCAGTAGCACGTGGGAGCACACGCACACGTGGAGAAAAATGAGCACGCACGTGCACACACGAGTGTCTGTGCGCACCTTCACAAGGCAGTTGCACACTCACAGCCAAACCTGCATGCATGTGCACAGACACTTGTGCATGGACCCACACCCACACACGGAGGCCTGGTTCCTCACTAGGATGTGCCCACATGTATGTGAACACACCAGGCAGACACTGACATGTAGACACACATGTGCAAAACTTCCACATGATGCACGCCCACACGAGCATGTACTCAGAACACGTGTGTGCACACATGAGCATGAACACGGAATAGCCCCAGTCCTCACACACGTGCCTCTGCTCACAGGGCCTCACACGTTCATGCGTGTGCGCGTGCACACACACACACACACACAATAGGCATTTGCACAACTCATCCATACACAAAACTTCACATGCACATTTCTTCCTACAGGTGTAAACGTGTATACTCACATGCAGAGCCACACATGAACACACGGAGCTGTTTCTATGAACATAGCACTCACGTTCTCATATGCTCCACGCAATACATGTATGCACAGATAGGCGCTCACACACGTGTGCCACATTTATTCGGGTGTTTGTGTACAAACATGCACTTACACGCAATCACAGGGATATACACAATTCACTTGTGAGTTTCACATGCGAGTGTACACACACATGTGTACAGATATGTGTGCCATGTCCACAAACTAGTAGAAGTACTCATACACACGTGTGCGTGTGCACATACACACACGTGTGCACACTCAGAGGTACGCGTACACAACCTCACGTGCAAGCATTCACACTGTGCACGCTCACACATATACGCCAGCACACACACGTAAAGTGGCCACATTCCTGCACGCACACACATGCGGCCACTTGCACACATGCACACAGACACAGAAACATACATTCACTGAAAACATGAAGGTCAGCTCTGCTGATGGGACCGGGGGTGGTGAACATTCTAGGCCAGGAAGACATAGACTGTGCCATGTTATTTCACCTTGAAACTGAATTCTGGGGGCGTAGGCACCCACCAAGGGTTGAGCTCACACAGAGTTCACCCAGTCACCGCCATCCATCCACAGAAACCCCATGAAATACACACCATCTCGCCAGCAGGGGACCATCACACTTATCAGGAGGGCAGGGATAGCGACCAGACCCTGTGTCCGCTCTGGTCTTCCACCAGGCACAGGAAGCCCAGCCACTGGGAACAGAGGTGCTCGTAGACACATCCTGGGGTGGGACCGGCTCACAGAAGCAGAATTCCCACTTTCCGCTATCCTGCCTCCACCTGGGGCAGCTGAGCTGGTGATCCCGGACGCACCTGCTCCTCGGGACACAAACCCCACCCAGAAATGCCCTGAGCAGACTGCACCTGCCTTGGACACCCAAGGTCGGGTCCCATGGGAGTCCTCCACCCCAAGCACATGCCCCGGAGGCTGATGGGGCTGCAGCTTCTTCCGTCAGCCCTCCTGTCCTTGGTGGGACAAGACGCTCGACATGACTGACCATGTACTTGGCACGAGCCAAGGGCAGACGCTGAGAAGACTGCGCCAGGGCACAGACCCATGTCCTGACTGTGCTGTGCCGACAGCTGGCAGCAGGGGGGCAGCCTGTGCACAGAAGTTCTCTCCGTCACGTGCCCGTCCTTTGGCCACCCCTTGGCAGCTCCCCTAGACTCTGCACCTGTCCCCAGAAAGGGTGGAGGTCCAGCCTCCACACCCACACTTCCGCCTGCCCTCAGCCAGCTACAGCATCACATCGCCACCCCCGGGTCTGGCGGTTCAAGGCCATCACGTCGGTCCCTGCGGCCGGCACAGCGAAGTCAGCGCGCCCACTGGCTCGGGCTGTGATGCAGAGCAGCTTTCCCCACCAGGTGTCTTCTCTGTCTGGAGCTCATGTTCCCTCAGCACCTCCAAAATGCCACGTCAGCTCCATGCGCTGACTCTCCCACATCATCTCTGTCCCACGTCCACACACTCCAGGAGCCGCTGGCTTACCTCACAGCTGTTCCCTGACGGCCAGAGTGTGCCAGGCACTGGCCAAGCTTTGTGCCTGGGTGGGGAAGCTGTGCCTGCATCCAGCCAGACCCTGAGGAATTTGAGGCTTTGTCCTGGAGGGACAGCCTTGAGCCTCCTATGCCATCCCTCCCCTGCTCAGCCGTGGCTGCCCAGGCAGACTCACGCTCCCAGACTGGCTCCCGCCCCTGCCCCAGCCACACGGGGTTGGGCACCTCTGCCATCTTGGTGTCCTGGCCAGCAGCTCACCCTGTGGGCTGGAGTTTTGTGCCTATCTTGACCGTCATGTCTGATATAACTTTGGTTTGGAGCATCTCTCCGCCTCCCCAGAGGCCAGTGCCCACATTTCTGGACCTGCCACTGCCACTCCCATCCAACCAGCGGCGTGTGCATGCTTCGTGGAAGAGACCTGTGTTCAGCTTGATTGAGGGAGTTCTTCAAGTGAGTGATGGAACATGTGAGTGTTCGCTTCACCATGTCCCCTGCCCTGCCTTAGGAGTGGGTTGGGATCTCCCCTGTCTTGACAACTGTCCCCATCATGACTGGGCTCCTGCCCCTAAGCTTAATGCAGCCAATATCCAATCCAAAAGTGAATAGATATGAGGCGACACTGGCACAGAAGAGACGGGCCAGAGGGGGTTTCAAGTGTGCCCTGGTTATCCTGCAGAAATATCCCAATAAGCCAACAAAGATGTTGACATTTTTAGCTTTTCTATTTGCAGTTAAGCAAAACCAGTTTTGTTCATGATGCAGTTTTGCTATTTTTTTCAACTTGAGTGAAGATTTTAAATGCTGATATATTTTATTTCACCATTAAAGAATGATAAAGGGATTTATTAACTCACTTGTCTTTGGATCTTTGCAGCTGAATTACATTATTTAAAAATCAAGATGCATCCTATTTAATGGCAGGAAGTGAACTCCATCATATTCTTACGACTAACATGTCCCTTTGTCCAGCTGGAAGAGGTGTTTCACACGGAAAGGGCAGGTATGGCCCTGCTCCTGGCCTCCTTCCTGCCACAGTCCCTCGGGTGTGTGCCTGGCTGCTCCTCAGGGCATGGGAACCACAGCTCCCCACCGAAGCTGCTGTGGCCCCGGCTGGTGTGCTGAGTCCCAGACCCGTCTACCCTCTCAAAGATTGAGTAGTACCTCACTTTTAATGTCTGTTCAATGGTCTCTTGCTTTATCTTCATCTTGTAAAGAGTACGTTTTGAACGGAGGGACCTGGGTTTCATGGGAGGAACAACTTTCAGAGGCAAAAGTGTGACCTCCTCCTTGCATCTCATCACTTGTCCTGCTGGGAAGGGCTTTTCTGCACATGATTCAGTGAGAAACATGTGGAACCACAGATGATGTAAGAAGAAAAATTCACATTTGGGCGAACAGAGCATCTATTGCTTTCCGGGCAGGAAGGGAATCAGTAATCACTATGGACGTGGCGGGGGGTGCTGCTGCGGGCCAGCCAGGCACCCCCAGTGCTAGAGACAGGCTAACGAGGACACCCCCCAGGGATGGGGATGTATGGGGGCTTTAAAAGAAAGGCGTCCCCTGACAGATGCTGGAGTTAAAGCTGATTGAAGATTTCCTTCTTTTTCTTACCAGTGACACATCCTGAGAGCCCACGGCCCACGCCTTTGTTTTCAACATGAGGAATCCAGTTCTGTTCACTTTGTCCTTATTTAGACTCAGAAGCTGAGGGTCCTGCAGGAGTGCCCCGCCTGGACCTGCCCTGCATTTGAGGAACGAGCTGGGCTGCACAGCTGGGGCCCCGCATTAGCCCCTCAATAATTAATAAGGCAGCCATGAAAGTTTAATGGTACCTTTGTAAGTAATGGCTTGGCTGCCATGTCTCTGGACTGTTCACAGAGCAAGTTGCCTGGAAATGTTCTGGATCTCCCATCTGCACCCAACCTAATGGAGGGAAAGCAGGAAGGAAAGGAAGGGTTTGGGAAACAGGGCCCCACACTTGCTTGGGGGAAGCAAGACACACCAGAAAGGTCAGGATGCATGACAACAGCTTGAGGGGCCTCAACGTATTCCATGGCCACCCATCCAGCCCACGTTAAGAATAAACACTGTGGCATCTCCATGAGACGGTAGCTAAGACTGTGCTGGTCCAGATGCAAAACCAAGGAGGAGACGCTTTGCGTGGGACACAGCTGCAGTGGTGCAGGTGACCCAGCGACCATGGCTGCAGTTTCTAGCTGGTCTGGAGTTTCTTGGAGCTGCTCACCCTCACCGACCAGGGCCAGCCACCTCTCCAGGCAGACCTGCATCACCTCCACACCTGCCAAAACTGCATCATCTCCGCAATCTGCATCACCTCCACCCCTGCCACACCCGCATCACCTGCCTCACCTGCATCACCTGCTGTGCCTGCTGCACCTGCACCTGCCTGGTGGGACAAGCAGCAGTGGTTCGGGTGACCTAGCGACCATGGCTGTCCCTCAGTCAGGTGGGAATTACACGAGAGGCTTCTGTCTCCACTGGAGGCTGATGGCTCCTTGTGGGGGTGTGAACTCAGTGGGAAAGCTTTGACTTTCTCACCATGAAGTAATTTGTTAGCTGTAGGGTTGTTGGTGTTTTTGTTTGTTTATTTGAAGATATTCTTAATTAACCTAAGGAAGTTCCACTCTACTCTTAGCTTATTGAGTTTTGATTATGAGTGGGAGTGGGATTTTGTCAAATGCCTTTCCACGTCTATCGATATGGTCATGTAGTTTTTCTTCTCTAGTCTGTTGATGTGACCAGTTCCATTATTTGATTTTTAAAAGTTGAACCAGACTTCATTCCTGAGATAAATCCCACTTAGTCATGCTGTATAATTATTTGTACACATTGTTGGATTTGATTTATTAACAGTTTGTCAAGAATTGTTCTCATCTGTGCTCATGAGAGACATTGGTCTGTAGTTTGTCCCTGTTGTGATGTCTTCATCTGGCTTTGGTATCAGATTGATGCTGGCTTGTTACCAACCTTCTCTCGGTTTTCTTTGTTGCTCCTTCCTGAAGGGCTGATGCCAGATGCTGATTCCTGGCTCCCTAAGCTGCCTCATCTCAGGACTCACCCAGGGCTGTCACGGTTCTCATGATAGCCTCAAACAAGGGTCCCCATTCCTCTCATAGCCTGAGCTGCTGGCTTTCTGTGGACGTAGGCAACCATACATCCATGATGCCTCTTTCTTCCCAAATCCCCACTTCTGTGAAAGCCCCACTGTCCCTTCAGTTCTTGTGACCAGACTCCCGAATGTCATCTTCAAAGGCCTGTGTCCTCAGGTCCAGCCCCAGCTTAGTCCAGGTCTCCCTTTGGGCTCAGCTATGCCAATGTTATCTTTGTTGGTATCCTGCTCTTAGATATCCAGCCACTGCCCCTCCTCGCACTGTAGCTGAAGGACTTTCATGATGTGGAAATGTGATGTCACCACACTGGAGGTGAAGCTTTTCAGCACAGGGCACAGCCCACACCCCCACTCTACCCAGGGCCCCATATCTGCCCACCAAGTGTGCTCATGCCCTGGTTTCCTCAGCTGAGAGTGCCTACCAGCTAAGAAGAGAGCCTGCAAACCCTCAGCTAGGCCCAGAGTCTTCTCCTAATGGGCTGAACATGAGTGCAATGTGTTCAAGATTTTTAGGAGTTTCCTTTATATTCTGGGTAGGAGCTATTTGTTGAAAAAAAAAATACATTGCAAGCATCTTACCTCATTCTACTGCTTGTTTTACTGCTTTCTTAACAAACTCACAACACACACATGCACACATGTATATAGTCTATATTCTCTCTCTACATTCTTCTGTCTGTTGCCAATACATTGGAATAGAATTCATCTTTGTATGATGATTGCATATATAATGACCTTGCTGAATTTACTTTTTAATTTTATTAATTTTGTTCTGTATTTTTAAAGATTATTTTTATACGTGATCTTGTTTCATTATTTCTTATTTTCCAATTCTTTCATTCTTTTTACTCCATATATACATGTGTATATATGAAATAAAATACACACACACACACATATAAAAGAGATTGCACACACATAGTATGTATGTATATATATATATATATATAGGTGTGTGTGTGCCTTCTCTTTTTTCATGTCAGAGTACTTTAACTTTATGTGTGATATTATCTATAGGGTTCTTTAATTATTATTTGTAGATTTAAGGAAATTCCCTCCTATAGCTTATTTTCTAGAGTTTATAGAAATTTTTCAAACAGATGTTGAATTTTTCACATGCTATATATTCACACCAAGTGAGATATTATACACATTTTCTCCTTTATTTTGTCAAAATAACAAAATGTGTTAATTAACTTTCAAATGTTAAATTGAAACTGCTATTCCTTTTTTTAAAAGATTTATTTATTTATTTGAGAGAAGGAGAGAGAGTATGTGAGTAGGGGGAGGGGTAGAGAGAGAAAGAAAGAATCTCAAGCAGAGGCCCCACTGAGCCCAGAACCCGACATGGGGTTTGAATCTAGGACCCCAAGGTCATGACCTGAGCTGAAATAAAGAGTCAGTTGTTGTACTGATTGAGCCACCCAGGCGCCCCAGGAATATGCTGTTCTTGAAATAAACTAGACTTTGTTATGGCATTTTATTTTTTTTTATATGTTGATGTATCTATAGGTAAAATGTTCTGGGCCTAGAGATTTCTTTGTTTGATGTTAACTATAGTAAGATATTTTAATTTCATAGTAAAGTCAAGGTTATTACAATGTCCTACTTCTTGTCAATTTTAGAAAAAAATGTGTTTTTCTAGTAACTTAACCATTTCATTTAAATTTTCAAATTCATTGCCATAAATTATTCATAATTCCATCTTTTATTTTAATATCAATGGAATATGTAATGGTATCACATTTTTAATTACTGGTATATGTTTATGCACTCTCTCTCTCTCTCTCTGTGTCTCTGTCTCTGTCTCTGTCTCTGTCTTCCACTCCACCCCCACCCACAACCTGGTGATATCTTGCTAAGTACTAATGTTTGTAGTTATTCAAGCCAAAGTTTTGTTTTTTGTAATTATATTAATGATACTTTAAAGTTCCATTTCATTACTTTTAGCTCATATTTTTAATATGCCTTACTTTTTTCCCTAATTTCTTGATGCATAAATTATGAAAAATATATTTAATGGTATAACTTTTCTCTAGAAGAAACTTTAGATGTATTACTCAGTTTTTTATATAATAACATTTTGTTTGTGTTTAATTCAAACTACTTTTAATTGGCACTGTGATTTATTCCTTGACACATTAGTTATTTAGAAGTGCATTGCTTAATTGTAAAACAGATGAGCATTTTCTACTTTCTTTCTCTTTCTCTTTTTTTTTTTTTTTTTTTTTTTTTTTTTTGATTTCTGGCTTTCATCCACTGCCATCAAAGTAAGTACAGAGAATGACTTCAGGCCGTTGAAATAAGTCGAATCTTGTTTTCTGGCCCAGCATGTGGTCAATTTTTGTAAATGTTTAAATGGCCCTTAAAAGCACTCCTGTTCTGTTGTGATTAGCCCCAATATTCTGAGTTAATAGACACGTGTATATAAATCACGTTGCTCAAACCTGTATCTCTACTGATTTTTGCCTTTATATATACTCTATATAAATTCTTTATCAGATATACAATTTGTAAATATTTTCTCCTATTCTGTGGGTTATCTCTTTGTTTTCTTGATATTGTCCTTTGAAGCATGTATTTTTTATTCTTTTTAATTTGACAGAGTCCAGTGTATCTTTTTTTCTTTCCTTTTGCTTCTGGTGTTACAGCTAAGAAATCACTGCTGACTCGAAGGTCAGAGAGATTTACACCTGTTTTCTTCAAAGAATGTTATGGATTTATGCCTGTATTTGGGGGTTTAGTCTGTATTGAGTGAGCTTTGTATCTGGTGTGAAGTAAAGATCAAACTTCACTGTTTTGCATGTTTGTAACCTGTTGTCCCAGAACCACTGATTGATAAGACTCTTTTCTCTATTGAATGATCTTGGCTCCTTTGTCAATGATCCATTGGCCATGGATGGACGAATTTATTTCTGCATCTCACTTCTAGTCCATTGATCTATAAGTCTATCTTTATGTCATTTTCACAGTAATGATTATTGTAGATTTGTGGTAAGCTTGAAATTGCAAAGTGTCAGTCTTCTTTCTTCTTTATTAAGATTGTTTTGACTACTTTGGATCCCTAGAGTTTTAGTACAAATTTTAGGATCACTTTCTGATTTCTGCTCACGTGTGCGCGTGCACACACACACACACACACACATCCAGTTGGGAAAGTGACTGGAATTCTGTTGACTCTATAGAACAATTTGGGGATGTGTTTGTATCCTGACAATAAGTCTTGCAATTCAGACACAGATGTATTTCCATTTACTTAAGTTTTACTCAACTTATTTCAATGATGTTTTGAAGTTTTCAGTGCATAAATCTCATACTTCCTCTGTTATATGTATTCCTAAGTATATAGATGCTCTTTTAAATGGATCACTTTCTTAATTTTATTTTCAGAATGTTCATTCCTAGAGTAAAGAAACACAATCAATGGTTATATATTGATCTCATATCCTGAAACTTTGCTGAATGTTGGAAAGAGGGGGGGTCTTTTATAGGATTTTATAGGATTATATACCTGGAAGCCTTGAGTTGACCAATCTTTGTTGGGGACTCTGTACACATGTTGAGGAACATCTTCAAGGATAAGGTCGAGCCTGCTGAAGATTTTTTTTTTTTTTTTTTTTTTTACACCATGGGGTAAAAGGTTCTTCTGCTGGGTGAACTCCTAATGGGGTCAAATGAAGACAGCCTCATGAGTGAGTCTGTGAGTCTCTTAGAGAATTACCAAACAGATCAAAAAATGCCAGTTTTGGAGAAAGAGGCTTTGAAGGCTCTCCAACCTCATTCTTTCTGCTCCAGTGGCAGCCCAGTGGCTGGTTTTCACCATGACTCGTGGGCTGTTGGTTTCCAAGCCTCTGATGAAGCTGGGGATGAGGAGATGGGAATAGGGCAGGTTAACATGCCACATAGCCTTTTCCTAATGACATTCAATTGTTTCTCTTGAATAAGCACTCCCTAGATTGCTATAAACTTTTGGTTAATTTTCAGAGTTTTGAAAGTTGATCCTGGCAATTCTTACACACTGTTTTTGGCTTTATGGATGAGATAATTTTCCCAGGTCCTTACTCGGCCATTTTCATTGAGGCTCTCTTTCCTAACTTGACTTTTCAGGGTTGTGTCACATAGCATAGAATTGCATTTTGACATTTGTTTTCCTTCAACATTTGAAATGTGTCATGTGTCATACTCCACTTTCCATGGTTTCTGTTGGGAAGTCAGCCGTCAGTCTTGCTGTCTTGGTTTTGTACTTTTGAAGTTGGTGTGACTTTTATGACTCCTTTAAAGACTTATTTACTTATGGATTTGTTTTTGTGTGTTTTTGGTGTTTCTCTCCTTTATGAGATATTCTGAGTGTGTGGGAGCATTTTTGTTGTCTTGGCAAAGGCCAGGGATTCATAAAACTTTAGCACTTCATGGGAGGCTCAGCAGTGTGCTGTATCCAAGCTTCCAGCAATTCTTCATGGAAAAAATTTATCAGAGCTGGGTCTCGGTGGCTAGAGAGCAAACTGCCCGCATCATGACCTCCAGGCCATGGCATTCTAACACTTTCCAGTCCTCCACTGGTGAGAATGAGGTTCCTAACACCCATATTTCCAAGGGCAAGGTGAACTCATGACCTGGGAGAGTCTGTCTCTAGAAGAAAGTCCCCAAAGATTCCTACAGCTGGGTATCTTGGGAAGTCACCTCAACTCAGAGAAAAACAAAGCAGGAATTGAGAAGTACTTTCCCTCAGAAATTGGCAGTCAGATGAAAGGAGAGATAGAGTCCTTGTTTCAGAGGAAATAAGAGATCAGGGGAAGTTCAGTGAACCCCATCTTCTGTGAAATACCCTGATAGACCTCATGGTGGAGACATGGTGTGGTTGGATCTGGGACAGACTTGGCTTTCAGAAAGTCACTCTGTAGCAGTCGATTGCATAGAATGAGGAGGAATAATGCCACCTCTGTCCCCAAACAAGGGATACAACCGCAGCTCTCTCAGCTTTGTTTCCTTGTAGGCAAAGGCATACTCTCTTCACATGCCTTCTTCAGTTTGAAACATTCATAAGGGGAACTGTTCCAGAAGGGAAAGAGGTGGTTAAAACCATCCCATGTCTATTAAAACTCCTAATTATTAACTGAAGCTCAGTTCATTTCCTTCTTGTGAAACCTAGCCTCTAGCAGGAGAGCACTCCACGCAAGGAGGCATTTTCTGGCTGACCAGTGAGACAGTGCTTTTCACATCAATGCTGTCCATGGGTAAGTAAGTAGAGAACATCTAAGATGCCCAGAGTTTTCTTACTAATTTAATTTGTCAAAGGAAAAAGTGCATAAAAGTGCTTCCTGTGTAGCCAGTAATAGAGATTTCATGTTAACGTGCCCTTACCCGGCGGGTTTCTGTAGATGAATTCTCAGGGGCATGACAGTGCCCTGTGAATTGTTTTAGATGGCAGGTGAGTGTGGCTCCAGGGCAGCCTGTGTGTCCCGCACACATCTAGTGTTATCTCAAGAGGGGTATATCCTCTGAACTGCTTGTCTTCCCAGCCAGCTGTATAGTTACCCTATTATAGTGTCTTATGACTCTGTTCCCAAATAAATGTATTTAGCTTCTGCAGTTTCATGCAGTCACCTGAAAGTCCCCACACACAATCCCTATCGTCCGCCCGGCGCTCTCAGCATCTGGAGACTCCCATTCTGCTGCTTCCTTCAGAGAATCGGGGCCATATTCGACGTCCCGAGGACAGGGTAGCCAGAGCCTCACGCTATGGGAAAAAGGCAGGTTTGTGACTCAGGAGTGCTCCAAAAATCTGTATGGGTGACTAGAGTCCCCGGCTGCGAGAACAATAAGACCATTCAGTGTGGAGGCCGGGGTTTTAAATAATAGAAACTCCTATTAGGTGAATTTATGAAGGAACTATGGAAAGTTATAACAATAATGTGTCCCCTTCAATACATTCTACTCAGTGAATACATAAGTGGTCCTGAATCATTTATGCCGACATGCAGGAAACTGATAAATTTTGAACAAATTTAATTGAAATCACTGTGGGAGTGAGTGTGAAGGATTAAATTTCGTGGTCTCACCAAGTGGCACAGTGCTAGACCTCTCCCTTCTGAAATCTATTTTTGCTTCCAAAATAAAAGGTTCCAAACCTCAATCAAGAATGAACGTGAGCTTAATCACATCTTAGAAATGAGACGCACGGTACTTTGGTGTGTAATGAGATGTAAAGACGACGTTTAACCAGACAAACTGCAATGTGTTGCTTCGTTTCAACAGTGGATACGAGGCACGTGGGCTCTGCTGGGATCCACGTACCCCTCTGGTGGGATGGTGTGTCCCAGAACGACACACTCCTAGCAGGTGCTGGGGGTGCCTGTGTTCCACGCAGGCAGCCCGAGTCTCCCAGCAGGCGTCACCTCCACCCCTCCGTGTGGCTCACTCAGGAAGCTCGCTCACTCAAACCACACAGCTGCGACTTCCTGACCGGCCACTTCGGGTCAGCATCCGCCCCCACCCACTCCAATAGCCCAGACAGGCGGTCTGGATCTTCCAAACCACTAAGGTCATATGGCACAGGTTCCCTGAAACACAGACCACACCAGGACACAGGGAGGAGGGGTCTTCAAAAGGGGACAGAATCCATGTGTGTGGTGGGGAGGGGGTTTCGTACTAGTCCCACAGCGTTTGTGCATGAAAGCCCACAGGCGGAGAAGTGGTGTCTGGGGAACGTGGCTCCTCTCTCTGCCCGCCTGGCCCATCTCTCTGGAGCTGCTGGTGGCCAGAGACCCAACTGCTCTGTCCCCAAGACAAGCAGTCAGGGAAGTGACCGTCCCTTGCTGGCTTAGAGCTGTCGGCCCCAGGTCCCGTGCCGCTTCATTCCTTTTCTGAGATTCTCGGGACTGGCAAGGGCTGGAAGAGGCAGAAATTGGTTCATTCAATCCGTATTTTTGAAGGACTTCAATGAGATCAGATGTTTTTTCCCCACCTGTTTCCGCTGGGCCTGCAGGGGCTGGGGTTTGAGTCCAACACGTGGCCTGCGAGGACGTAACAAGGAGCACCCCTGCCTCCACCCCTTCGTGTCCTCCCTGGCCCTCCATCGGGAGCCGCCTTTCGGGATGCTGGATTGCAGTCCTGAAAAACCTGTCTGTTAGCAGAACCAGGGGTCATGACTAGGGTCTTATCACGGAACGCCACAAACGGGGTGATAAGACGTACCCTCACTTCTCGCGGCTCTGAAGCCTGGGAGCTTGACCTCAGGGTGCCGGCAGACAAGCCGTGCTTCCCTGGTTGCAGACTCCATCCTCTGCTGGCTCCTCACCACAACAAAGGAGTTGGGGAGCTCCCTGGGGCCTCTTTATAAGGATGCTAACCCCACTGGTGGGGATCCCCACCCCGGCCTCATCACCTCCCAGAGGTGCACCCCCAAACTCCATCCCGTCAGGGGTGAGCATTTCAGTGCATGAACAGGGACGGGGAACAACTATTCCATCTGTCGTAACCAAAAAAGACATTCTTTACCCGTGAGCTGAGCTGTCGCAGGGAAAAGTTCGCACCTTCATTTCCAGCAGAGACTTCCAGAAACAAAGCAGATCATTTTTACACAAGAGAAGAATTTAAAACAGAAACAACAAAGCATGGCTTGCTGCTGTTGTCTGGGAGGGAATCCACGCAAAGGGCTGAGTGGCTGAGGAGCCTCCTGTGGCTCCTGACACGGGAGGGCGGT
The DNA here is from genome assembly GCF_010015895.1 of Lontra canadensis. Taxonomy (NCBI): domain Eukaryota; kingdom Metazoa; phylum Chordata; class Mammalia; order Carnivora; family Mustelidae; genus Lontra; species Lontra canadensis. The sequence goes on along the minus strand of NW_022631016.1, from coordinate 1,499,309 downwards.
GCTGGGGTCCCAGGTCCGACCGGCTCCTTGGTCTCAGCAGCAGCGGCGAGGGAGGGAGAGGCTCTTCCCCGAGGACGGGTGTGTGCGCTCCCCGACACAAAGCTGAGTGAGTCGTGCGGACGACCCAGGGCCCGCGACAGCGTCAGCTGCGGTCACACCAAGGTAATATTAATAGAAATACAAGAAGAGTAACATGAGCACTGCATGGAGAGACACGGTCTCACCGTGTCTGGGTTTTCTTGAGAACTTCTGCTCTACATCAAACTAGGGGATTTTTTTTTTTTTACAATCCTTTTTGCATCTTCCTAAGTGCTTACTTTCTACACTTTATATTTGCATCTTACAGATGTGCCCAATAAATAAATCTCTCTCTCTCCCTCCTTCCCTCTCTCTCCCTCCGGCTTGCCCCCACCCGCCCGCACCGTCAATATTTGTTTTCTCCACGGAGTCCCTCCACGGACACTTTGAAGCCGAGGAGGTCCCAGTTGCCGACAGAGGAGTGCGTTCTCCATCAGGAGGTGGCCCTCCCCGGCCCCGCTGCACGGAGCAGGAGAGCGGTGCGGGCAAACGGAAGGTGGGAATGACCCCAGAGAGCTCGGCCGCACACCTTCGCTCAGATTAAAGAAGGCAGAGCTGGGGCCCCCTCCCTTCGACGGAGCGGGGCTTGGCCCAATGGCCCGCTGGGGTCTGTCCTTGGAACCCAGCTCCTGTGCGTTCCTTCCCAAACATAAAACCGTCAGCTGTGTCAGGCTCTTTGATTTCTCTGGATGTCAGGCTTGGTTTTCTAGTGTGAATGTGCCCCAGGTTAGTCTTAGCAGAGTCACCTGGCGTGGGACCAGGCGCACACCTGTCAGGTGCGGCCCCGTCCCTCCACCTTGTGCAATCCTTCATGTCTGTATCAAAGACACCCTCTCACCCGGAGTTGAAAGCAAAATTATTCTCAAAAGAATTCATGACAAATACAATAATTCCTTTTAATTCGGGGTTGTTTACCTACCAGCCCAGTAAGAGCAGGGCACCACCAGGAAACAACCGTGTCTGATTACCACGCGGTATTTCAAGAAGACAATTAACCCTGTAATTGGAGTGAGGAATGCACGGTTTCCTCGGAGCAGCTCCTCTGACGGTGACGTGGGCCTGGTGCTCCCCAAGGAGCTTCCGCCACGTCTGGGGAAACTCTGTGGCTTAGGAGAATCTTGGAGGCACAGGGACTCTGGGACCCCGGTCGAGTGGCCTGGTTCCTAACTTTTGGGCCACACCAGTCGATGGCCTCTACGGGGAGCAGGTATTCCTTCAAGACCATGGATCTTCCCAGCACGCAGGGCGCACGGCCCTGGGGGAGACCCCAGCTCGTGCTCCATCGCGGGTGTCGCGGGGCCCCCTTCCTCCGGCCGACGGATCCGTAGTCACGCTGCAGCTTCTCTGGGGCTTGTGGCCATCCCCAAGCAGGCATCCGAAATCAGTCTGGAAACTCGCATCCCGTCTGCTCTTCAAGGGAGAGACAAGGGAAGCCCGTGCGGCCTGTCGGCCCAGCGGCATTTCGTAGCTTTTCTTCTCACTGGACTGTGCTCCTCGGAAGCTCCCACCGCACACACCCGCCCCGAAGCAGACTTTCAGACGCTCCTGGGTTTCCTTATTACCCGAAAAGGCAGTGCTGGGGGCCGGACGGCGTCTTCTTCTGCTCCCAGTGTCCCGGGGGCATTAGTCCTGACAAGGAGTTTTGCGTGAATGTATGATTTGGATATGATTGATTTGAATATATGATTTAGCAATTGGGAAAAGACTAAAAAATATGTTTTGTTTTGTTTTAAAGAACCCACAGGCTTACTTGACAGAATTATTTTAAACGTATCAGGGTAGTTTCCCCCCTGATTTTCACTTACGTATATACAGATAGTTATGTCTTTCTCCTGTAAGTTTGGGATCATTACGTGTGGGTTTTTTTTTTTTTTTAATTCTACTCTTTGAAGTTCATACTATGAGAACCATCACAAGCCATCACGTTAGGTTTTATTAGATGGAGACACGGTACTGTTGATCGGTTTCCCTGCGGGGAGATGTCTGTCTAAGTGAACTCACGTTTGCTGCTGTGAGGGACGTGCTGACGTGTGTATGTGTGCACAGATGCGGGGGCATTTCTAATTAAGCTCATCGGCTGTACGTCCTAGGAGATGACCACTACCTTCAATCAAATAACCTTATGTAACAACTTCTTAGACAAGGACCTGTTGGACCACCCTCCACGGCGGCTCGGATCCCGTAGGGCTCCCACAGAAGCTTCACCCAGGGGAAGAGCAGATGTCCCTTCTTCTCATGCTGCAGCCCTGTGGACGTTTCAAAGTCAAAGAGAGGGGCGTCTCGGGGGCTCAGTTGTTAGGCGTCTACCTTCAGCTCAGGTCACGGTTCTGGGTCCTGAGATCAAGTCCCTGCTCAGCAGGGAGTCTGCTTCTCCCTCTCTCTCTGCCCTTCTCCCTGCCCATGCTTGCCCTCTCTCTTTGTCAAATAAATAAATAAAATCTTTAAAAAAATAAATAAAGTCAGAGGGAACGTCCCTGAAGCTGAAGAGCTCGATGAAGGTTGACGTTTCGTCCTCCTCGAGTGGGCTGAGCGCCAAAGCAGACCCACCAACAGGAACAAGACACCAGGGAAACCGCTTATTGTAGGACTTTAGGAACTTTGCAGCGAAGGACAGTGGCCAGATAAAAGCTAAAGGGAGAGAGCCGAGGGGACCCCAGGCATGGGAGCCATGCTTTATCTGCACCCTTGGGAGAGAAGAGCCCGGGTCGCGGGCACAGTCCCTGCAGAATCTGCTCTGTGAAGCGTCTGCCCCCGTGGCTCTTCTACGCACTGTGCATTCAAGGCTCTGCCCTGCCCAACGTTACAGTTGGGAGCAGTCTGGAAACGGGCATGACCCCGTGCTCACTCTCATCTCTGCTGGTGGGGGAACAAGGGTCCCTGAGTTAAACGAGGTCACCATTTGGCTGTTCAGTGTTTCTGAGATTTTCTGAAGATGGTTTCCTGCCCGGCTTTAGGAAGCACGTAGAGGCCTGGGTAGCCGAGAGGATTTGGACGAAAGGCGGGAGTCGGGACAGGCAGCCTTTCTCTCCTGGAAAAGGACCTGGCAAGGCGGTTTCTCCCAGAAGCTCCTCCCGGGGACTTAAACCAGTCGCGGGAGCCACAGGGAGCTTCCCCGCAAGAGGTTGGACGGCTGCCTGCGTCTCCGTCCTGTGCGACGGCGGCTCCGCCCCGCGGGACCACGGAGAGCCCCTGACAATGCTCAGAGGCATCCGTCCTCGCCCCGAGGCTCTTTATGGAAAGACCCGGCCAACGTGTTCTCGCGGGAGCCGCATGTTACGGGGACGTCCCGCTCAAGTTTTGGGATACATGTATGAGAAACTGTAAAACACAGGGTGTCCGAGAGCATGTTAGTCACTACGTGGGGCTGAGCGCTCCCAGAGCTCTGCGCCGGCGTGAGAACCGGAGGTTCAAGGTCCAGAAAAAGGGCAGCCTCGGAGGGTTTAGGGACCTAATGGGCTTTTATGCTTTTTAATACGATGGGTGTTGAGTATCCTTTGCTGTAACAAATTTGTTTCCACTCCCAAAGGCAGGCTGTGCTTCTCACCTGCGATGTTACACAGAGACTCTCGGGGTGTTGCTTCCAGCCCCCGACTCCGACAAGTTCCGGCTAGCTAGCGAAGTATGCAACGCCCCGAGATCCCAATCTTGCTAATTAATTGAGTTACCACCAGAGTAAAAGTAATGTTGCAAAAATATGTCATGTGGGTGGTGTTCCCTTTGGCGAAGTAGCATGCACACAAGGCGGAACCGGGGTTAGAAACATTTCACTCACAATTCAAACAGCACATTGCATTGTTTAATAGAAAGAGATGAAAATCCTTTCAGGCTAGCAAATCCCTGTGTGCCTCCAGGTAGGGCTTCGCCCAGAGTAACGACAAGTGCCAACACCATCCAGCTTGCGGGGGGTCTCTCCTGGTCTCCTCATCTGGGACCTCTGAGCCCTAACTCTGGGAATGGTGGGTTCTTCTAAAGCGCCCTCTGTTTCTCCCCAGAGCACTGGGCACACACCGACTGTGGTTTATCTCAAAGCCACGTTATCCAAAGGAGAAAACAGTTGAGTGAGAACATAATTACCACCTGCCTGCTGGCGGTGAGCTTGTTTACTCCACGGGAGCCCATCACCCACAGGACAGGGCCCTGGGGACTGTTTATTTATTTATTTTTTATTTGGTGTAACTATTTGCTTATTATCGTTAGGTATAGACCATATTCCAGACACAACTGGGAAGATATTTTGAAAGTGATTTTTGTTATTGTAGTTGACAGACAAGAATTCAGAGGGCTTGGGACATTTCTGTGTGTTTGTTAGCATAACGCACGTTGACTGAGATGGCAGTGAGGGTCTCCTGCCCTCTGGGGGTGGGCCGGCCTCTTTCACACGTCGTCACATGTGACCACACTCCAGGAGGCTGCTGGGATCACTGTCTCGATTTTATAGGGATGCCGTGGGGGTGTTGGAGGGTGGGCGATTTTTCCAGGGTCCCCTGAACAGGGAGAAGTGAGACGCAGATCCTGCCATGGCCCAGAGCTGCTGTTCCACCAACCAGCCCAGCCCACCTTGCTGGGTGGCCTATCCCAGGCATGGCAGGACGTTGATCATGGTGCCATTGGCTTCTACGTGCCAGGCAGCAGGGACACCCACGAGCCCTGAAAACCTGACTGTGCCTGAGCTTCCTTGGTTGAGAATTGGTGCCTTTCCTCTTCCTCCATGTGTCCTTCCAGCCCTGGACACCAGGACCCCTAACAGGTGTTACCGAGCTGGATGGCACCATAACCATGACTCTGTCATTGCCTCTTTGCCGGTCCCCAGCCCGAGGCTGCCAGAGACCTTGACCCCAATAGCTTGTGGCCGTGCTGCTGACACCCGTGAGCAGGGCCCGTGTCAACATCGGCTTGGCCAGGGAGCTCAGGCCACCTAGGGACAGCAGGGGCCCTGGTTCAGCAGGAGGGCGGGCCAGGAAAGCAGACCTCTGGTGTCTGGATCCCCGGGCAAGGCCAGCTCTGGGGAGGCCAAGGGGTGGCGGCAGGGAGGCAGGAAGGAGGGTGACGAGCCTTCCTTGGAACCTGCCCCCGCCAGCAGTGCCCCACTCCCCACCCAGACTGCTGACCGCCCTGACATGCCACAGAAAACAGCACGAAGCCACAACTTCCTGCAACAGATACGATCCCAGAGGACTGGGCACTCCAGGACCGCCACAGATGTCCCAGGTGTGGGACGGCCTGGCCAGCAGGAGCAGAGAGGTGTGCATCCTGAAGCCTGGAACCAGCGCTGCACCTGCCGTGGGGACCATGTGAAAAAGTGACCACAGTCAAGGAGCCCAGACCCAGTGCCTATGGGGGCAGGAAGTGGAGGCCGAAGAGGGGTGGAGGGAGCGTGGGTGGGGAACAGGAAAAGCAGTGGAGGTGGGGCCTGGGAGGAGGCTGTGTGGCCCAGAGAGGAGCCCCCCAACCCCTACTTAGGATGAAGGGTAATGCTTCCTGGATGGGGGTCAAAATTCTTGATAAAGAAAAAATCATAAAGCGGTGTTGTTATTACTCATGTCTTACTTTAAAATTTTATATTTTCCTATTTCACTCCCACACACCAGCCAGAGCCCCAGCTGCCTGGTCTCAGAGTCCCATGTGCCCCGAGTCCCCGTTAACCACTATGGAGCCGCTGCCTCTGACTCCTCCCCGTGGCCTTCCAAGGGCCGGTTCCCCCGTGGCCGGCTCTGGGGGGCTGGACCTGGGACCGGTGGGGCAGGGGACCGATCGGAGGCCGGGGCGGCCTGGCCGGGGTCGCAGGGGTCAGCACGGCCCGCAGGACTCAGCTCACGGCGTCTGCGTGGATCAGTTAATTTGAAACATCCATTTCCGTTCAGCGATCCGTGCTGGGTCTGATTCACCTGCTGTTTAATGTCACTTAGAATCATCCAGGGACTAAAACAGGCCCACAGAGAACAGATTTTAAAAGTATATTTTAAAAGATAAAGATGGGCCTTTAATAATCTACAGGATTGCAAATCTCTGGGCAAAGAATGTCAGTTTACGTTTAAAAGAAGCGCCTCTAATATCTGTCTCTGAAAACGGAAGGGCAGCCTCGGCCTGAGCGCACAGAGGGCTCACCCTTCTCAAATTACAGTTTTCAAGTCTGATGGGAGCAGATAATCATCAGCGGCTCCCGTGGAATCATTACTTTGTCAGAAAGAGAAAGCGTGTTCGGGGGGGAAATTAATGACAGTGCAGAAGAACAAAGGTGTGACCTGATAGGGAGACTTTCCCCAGGATTAAAGGAGTCTTGGCCCTTCCTTTGGCTTCAGGTGTAGCTCTAAAATCGCCCTAAAGGCGTCGTGGAAATCTGGCCTCGGAGTCGGGGACGGGGAAGGCACCGGGACAAACAGGCACGGGCCCCACCCACACCCCGGCTGCGGCATCAAGGGTCACCTGTTTCCTTCTCAGACTCCGCGGTTCTTGCGTCGAGTATCTCAACTCGTGGTGGGGATCTCAGGAGTGGAAAGCCTGGTGACCCCGGAGCTGTGTGCCCCCCACCCACCCAGGACAAAGAGAAAAAATGCATTCTTGGTTACTCAGACGGAAATGGAAAAGGGCATCTAAGCCTTTGAACCTGGACCCAAAATGTGAACTCGGGGCAGCTGTGTGGTGGGTTTTTGCAGCCGGCTCTGGGAAAGCGCCCTCAGGTTTCCCTCTGAGGACTCCGATTCCAGAGGGTGATGAGGGACTCTCTCCCCTGTGATGCTGCTCCCAGTGACGGCGGTTTCCTATAGACCCAGGGGAGGAGGGTCTGGCCGGCTCCGTCACACAGTGAATTTGGCGCCCACGGTGTCTGCTTGCAGGTGCACTCTCCCTCCCTTCATCTCGCGGGCTGCCTTGTTTCATGGTGACCCTTGGTCCCCATCACATCACGGGCTTTAGAGACAGCTCATGGCTTCCTGGAAAGGGGGGAGGGTCAGCGGGTTTGGGCTGGGAGAGGAAGGGAGGGGTGCATCTGGGGACAGTCCAGGAGGCATCTGAGGGCGTCATATCCACCCGACTCCCGAGGAGGCGCTCCCATTAGTCCACGGGCTCCTTACAGTCTGGCTGGGACCTCTCTCTCTCATGCGTTGGCACAACTTATAGTTGCTGTGTCTCTTCCTCATTTATCCTCTGTCCTCAGGAGTGTGAGGGGCCCCCAGACGTGCAGCGCAAGGCCTATCCCACTCAGCCCCAGCGTGGCCACGTCAGACCTTTGCTGACCCTCCCTGCCTGCGTGTTTCCAGAACTCTGGCCCAGGGAGAACTCCTGTCAGAAGCTGATTCTAATCCTTGCTGTATCCTGAGATCTGGGGGCAAGAGGAGTGGCTAATTTGGGGACCTGTGAGAGCACATCGTGTGAACAGAGCAGTCATAGAAAATCATCAGTTTAACCAAACTGCCCTGGGGCATGTGAACTGTAGCATTTTCTCTCACTGTGTTGAGTGAGTTCTCCAATGTGAATCGTGTCCGTGTCTCCTGAAGGCAAAGCCATCTTGCATAGCCTATTTCCAAACTTTTGACCATTAGTTACGTGAAAACATCTATCCTAGGGCATTTTTAGGGATTTCTAGGCCTGTGGGACTGAGTGTAGATGTGAGCAGTTCTGTCTGCCTGGCCATCGAAGGCCTGGACGTGCCGCGCGTCCATCCACGGCCGGCCACGTAGACCAAATGCACGCGGGCAGCCCACGTCGTTCCTGGGCACGGCTCGAGCAGTTGGCTGAGGGTCTCGCGACGTCTCTGCTGGGGAAGGCAGATTCACAAAATCACACCAGAGAAACGTATTTGTATTTCTGTTCTGAAGGTTAACGTTTGCACGCGGGTCCCCACTGCATCAGTCAGGGTCTGGACGTTTCCACACGGAGGCCCATGGACTCTGGGCTGCTCCTCAGGCCACGCGGGCAGGAGCGGGAGGCGGGTCTGCCCCGGGCCGGCGTGCCCACGGCGATGGTCAGAGAGCCACACGGCTATACGTGGGGGTCCGCTGGGGACACTGAGAAAGCGAGGGCCTGCCTGAGGGTTTCCTTCTGATGGCACAAGCTCTGAAGCCTTTGCAGTAAGGATGAAAAAGTTCCCAGTGGCTCGCAGCTACCGAGCTCCTTCTGAAAGGAGAAAAGAAAACGCAGCTTCGAGTTCCTAGCCTATCTGAGCTGTTGCTCCGGTTGCTTATGCTTTATTCAACCGTGACATAACCTCTGGGGCTGGACGTCAGCCTCCGGACCAGCCGGGCTAGCACGTGAGAAACTGTACGTCTCAGCACAGACGCCGGCGTGGACAGCAGAGAGAGCCTGAGCCCGCGTCCTGCAAACAAGTAATGAGCTTGAAACGGACAGAGATCAGCGGTGTGCAAACTGCCGCCGGAAATGCAGCGAGCGCGCCTGAGGCTGCCCTGCCTGGAACGGGGGCGCTTCCCCTGCTCCCACACTCTCCCATCGCAGCCCCGTGGAGAGAGCTTTTCTGACCCGCTGGAGCTCGTCCATGGTTAACTGCTCTGGTCTCTCCAGATCCCTCGTGGAGGGAGCGAGGGAGGGAACAGGTATGGCTCCAGCCACATGAAGTTGCCCCAAAGGGACAAAATGTCCAGGAGCACGGCCTGGGCCAGAAAGTGTCTGCTCCTGACCGTCTGCACAGCGGAAGAAGAGCTGCCCTGGAAACCACCCCAGACGGGACCCGTGCCCAGGAACGTGTGCGTGTGCAGCCGGGAGATCCCACGGGCAGAGTGCCAGGGTGGGCGGGGGTCATGCTCACAGCCCTTGCAGTGCTCCTTCGACCTTTAAAACACGCAACACTGATTTCTAGGAGACCAACGTGGTACCAGTGAGCGTATGAAGAGACACGTTCAGAATGGTGCAAATCTCGTAGCTTGTGCACGTCCTTGTCCGGGGACTAATGCCGGGTGCTCGGGACCCACATTCTAGCCAGTTCAAGGGTCATCTCTCACCTTGTGTGCAGTATTTCCCTTGGAGCTCGTGTGTAACCGAGCCCTCGGGGTGGTGTGTGCAGGGACGCTCCTCTGCTTTTGCAAACCGTCCGCAGTCATCACGGGTGCCGACGGGACTGGGGGGTGCTTGACGGGCTGTAAGCAGGCTTGGGCAGCGCTGGTCACCTTCTGAGTAAGCGCAGACATGGCGATATCGTCAGGACTATGAATGGAGCGCTTGCTGGGGGCATGATGGGAATCACAGTATTTAAACGAGCACATGTGACGTGGAGACCACTTGGAATGTACTTGGAACGCAGTTCTTGACAGACCGCTGTCGTAAGGGATCTGGCTCAGTCACCCGTACTTTCAGGCATTCTGCTTCCCAGATGTGGCTTTGTGACGTGACCCAGACCTGGATGGGAAGGAATCGCCTTCTAGATCCGGCATGTCCACGGATCCCGGGCCACGCTGTAACGTGGACGCAGCTGCTTTAGCACCACTGGATCCTGACTCGCAAGGAGGCCCTGCACGGCCAGGAGGGAAGCAGACGCATGCTGGCGCACACGGTCCATGGGGGAGGAACCCGCCCCTCAGGGGAGCGCCTGCCCATCCCAGGGAAAACGGGCCTTGTCGTTGAGAAAAGGTGCAGGTTGAAGGCGTGAACACAAATCCCAACTTCCCGTTAGGTCTTTGCCCTCCGGGAGCCCCTGGGAAACAAGTGTTCTTTCTCCCAAGCCTGGTTGCAGGGCAGGGAATTGAAAAACAGAAAAAGAAGGTGGAGGGAAGCTACAAAAGCCTGAATTCTTTACTTTAGGAGAAAAAACAGTGTCCTCTGCCATGTTTTCTCACTTCCGGAAAGAAACTGAGGGTTGGTAGCCGCGGGCTGTACCTTCACAGCAGGTTTTGGGAGCATCGCAGAGCCCGTGGCGTCTCCAGTTTCTAGAACCATCCAGCCGTGTGTGGGCATCCGAGCAGGTAAACAATGTCAGTGCTTTTACTCGCCTCCGACTTCCCCGTCACCCAGCGTTACGAGGCACTGATTCCATCAGCGATGTGTTTACCGCATGTCCCCTCTGTGTCGCACCAACGAAGGAGAACGTGCCGTCCGCATCCACCCAGGGCCTGGCTTGGGGCAGACGGTGCTGAGGACGAGGCTGACTTGCACTTCATCCCCCACATACCGGGGGCTTTAGCGACCCGGGCAGGACGCCACCCACAAGTGGGGACACAGCCCAGGCCTGTGAAGGCCGCCACGTGCCCGCTCATCCCAGCTGGCCCTGCTCACACATCACCTCCTGACCCAGGCCTGCCGACGCCCCTCTTGCCACCTGTTTGAATTACAAACTTTAAAATATTTATTCTGTACAGTTATGAAAACTCGATCCTGGTATGAAACATTTGATCTCGCTCTTTGAAACGAAAATCGAAGGATGGGAGGAATGGGATAGCACGCCCAGGCCTCCCAGCTTTCTCTGGGAAGAAGGAGGACGCCGTTTCCACTCTCCGTCCCTCTTAGAGGTGCCCCCTCCTCCCGGCTCCTGTGACAGGGGTCAGGTGAGTGAGCAAAAACCTCGAGGTTTGTGCTGGGGGTCATGTCCTGACTGCCCAACATCAGGGCGAAAGAAGCCCTTGTTTGGACCCGAGAGCCCCAGACAGGCATAGCTCCGCACACAGGGTGAGAGCACGTGAAAAGGAAAAAAACAAATTAACAATTTGCCATAAAATGCACAAAATAAGTGCATTTCATAAGTGTAAAGGGGAACCTAATTGCACGCAGGCAACAACAAAGTGTGTAAGCCCCTGCAAGGGACAGCAGGGGCCATGCCAAACCCGCATGAAGAAGGGGCCAGCGTCTAAGCGCCGGGAGCCGATGGAGACCCCCTGCAGCCATGCCAGCCATCCAGGGGGCTCACCGTGGGGTCTGGGTGGCAGGCTGGGTGAGAGCTGGACACAGAGAGCAGGACACGAGGCCCAAGTGCCATGTGGGGTCCGGGCCCTGACACGACACTGTTCTAGCATCTCTCTGCATAACGGACCTTTCTCCTCACCATTTGGGCTCTTGTGAACAAAATGCCTCACACACGCTGTCCTGAGTCTCACCCCAGTCTGGACGTCACCTGTCAGGATCTGCATCTCACCGGCAGAGGTAGGGCTCACCCCGGGAGGCTGCCAGGTGACTGGAGCAGTTTCACACGGCTGTACCTGAGTGACCCCTGGACTCCTCCGGTACCCACGCCCCAGGTCACCCAATGCAGCGATGTGCTCCAGCAGCAATCTGGGGACTCAGGGGTCCTTCATCCGCTCGGGTGTAAGAAGGCGGGCCTTCACTGGCTGAGTCCCCCGCACCCACCCTGAGAGGCGGCCCTCACATTGGGCTAGAAGTGGGGGATGTCATCATGGCCACCGACAGAGGTGGGGCTGCGGCCGCGGACGGTCAGGACGTGCCAGGGTCCCAGCAGGTTGGGGCTGCACACTGTGGCTGTGACTCGCGTCCCTGTCCTTCCCCTCGTGGGCTCTTCACAGTTCCCAGGGGCCTGTAAGCACATGCTTCCTTCCCACTCTGAAGCCAGGAGCCACGGGCAAGCAGACAGAGGATGTGGCCACAACTGGGGTGTGGAAAACACGCACTTGATAAATATCCCGGAGTTGCCATGACCCAGCCGCTTGGAACGGCAGAAACATGTTGTCTCGTGTTCTGGATGCTGGGAACATGTAGACGTGGGCAGGGCTGGTCCCTTCTGAGCCTCTGAGGGAGCATCTGTTCCACATCTCCGTCTAGCGTCTGGTGGCTGCTGGCCGCCCTCGACATCCCTTAGCTTGTGGTTGCCCCGTCCTGGTCTCCGTCTTCATGTCCACCCGGCATTCTGCGTGTGGACCCAGACACACACAAGCAAGGGGCTGGCCCGTCCCTCCAGTTCCAGCTCACCATGACGAATTACATCTGCAATGACCTTGTTTCCCAGTAAAGTCGCAGTCTGGGGCACGGGGGATTAGGACTTTACCATATGAATCTGTTTTGGGGGACACAGTTCCAGCCCTAATACCTCAGGTATAACATTTAAAGGCCCAAACACTCAGCCAAGATAAGTCACACAGTGATGGGATATAGAAGAATGTCCAAATTCATGGAAGAATCCACAGTGGACAACACAGAAGTTTCCAGACACAGGATGAGAACTGGCTATTTCTCCTCTGCCCCCGGTACCGGCAGGGTCCTACTCGGTCCTACCGCTAGCTAAAAACATGGTACTTTGTGAACATACCTGTTTGTTTGCATTGATTTCAGTTTTCTGAAATATCACATTTAATAATCTTTCTCTTGATGACTGAGATTGTCGGTACGTGGTAGAGACCATGCCCGAGGCAAGTGTCTTCCCGCCCCACTCCCCTGGGGCGCCTACAGAACTCAGCCAGGGACAAGAGCATCCGCAACCGGAGAGGAGGACCCCGGCTCGTTTTCCTCACCTCGCTGCGTGTGACGGGAAGGCAGACCCCTTTGTCCAGCTCTCCCTGGCCACGGGGCTGGGAGTGAGGGGGAGGTTGGTGCTGGCCCATCTGGGTCATGCAATGGAGCTGCCTTGCAATGCAGGGGCCCGCCCTTGCCCCTGCCCTGTGGGCACCTGAATCCCGGCCTCCTCCCTGTCCCGCAGCTGGTAACACTAGCCCTCTCTGCACCGAGATGACCCGCGGCCGGATCGCTAGCCTCCCCACGACCCGGGTCACCGGTTTCCCCAGCACCACCTGAGCTCCCGCCCTGGAGAAAGTCTACCCTGTCCCTTTTGTTGAATGGGGCTATTGGTAATAAAACTTGTACGATGATTAAAAGAATGATTGTCTCTCTGGTGCTAGCACCTCCTCATGCATTAGTAATGGAGGGATTCAACGCGGCCTCATCTGCTTTCTGCGGACAACTGTCCGCTGCTCCTTTATGTCGCGTGGCTGTGCTCTCCCCGCGGCAGGACAAAGCCTTGCGCTAGTCCTGAGAGGCTGAGATGCGGCTTTAATTACGATGTCCTGCGTGGGACATTCTTCTTGTATGTGTGTTTCTCCCAACCAAGAGCCCCGGTGTTGGTCCGTGATCAAAGAGAGGCGGACCGAGACCTGCCGTCAATCCGGCCCAGCCAGCCTCCTCAGCCCGGCTGGGTCTGTGTATTTGCCGTCCCGCCATCAGAGACTCCGCGTTCCCATCGCAGGTGTCCTGGAGGCCCATGCGCCCATCTCGGCAGGTGATTCTGACCCCTACTTTGGCCGCGGTTTAAAGGCTAAGCCACTGCTGTCCACAAGCTCGAGGCGCATTCCGCCGACTTGGAGGGCAGAGCGAGGACCCTCAGCCGCGTCCTCCAGAGGGTTCTTTCTGGGTTTCATGTTCTCCACGTGTTCCGAGCCGCTAGGGTGGGCGGAGGAGCTCAGACAGGGCTTCCCCGGGGCTCCCAGCACCGAGTCCTGGGTGTTCTAAGGACTTTTCCTCCCTTTAGCCACGCATTTGTTCGACAGATGCCAGTTGATTCTGTGCCTGGCACGGGTAATGCCAACTGAACTCGGGGACGTAACGAAACTAAACTCTGCCGTCAGCGGTCAGATGTGAAGGCACAGTTGTGCCAAAGTCCCGAAGAGAGGCCGGGCTGCATCACTCCGTCCTCTGAGCCCCAGATGTGGCCTCATTACGAAGACTGCGCTTCCAGCACCGACCCTGGGAGTGGCTGCCTTTGGCTGGACTGTGCACCCCGGTCTTGACTTAGAATGCTCTGGGGGAAGTGGATGCTTCCGTTGACCACTTCTCTTGCCTCTAGGGTTCAAGAACAGGCCAACCCTCCCTGTGGGCACCAAAGGAGCCTGGAGTCAGGTCAGGGCCGGATGCCGAGGTCTGCTCGCTGCAGTCACGTGAAGCCGGTTGCAGAAAGCAAGGCAGGGCTTTCGTGCTCCTTGGAACGAGGCATCATTTTCCTTTCCTAACCTGCCCCGGTCTCACGTGCGGTAAGAGGGGACCTACAGTGGGGCGCCCGGAGATACCCTGAGAGTTAGTCCTCTGCGGACCCTCCAGTGCCGCACGCGCTCGCACACCCGCACGCACAGGCACACACGCCCCCCAAAGCCGCTGTCTCCGTGGGGTTCTCGGCCCCGAGCATTGCCGGGCCGCCCCCCGGCCCCCTGCAGGATGCCATGTGCAGCCCTCGGCTCTGGGACGCTGGTTTCTCCACAGAAGTCCTGCTGCGCGTTCTGGGGACAAACACCCGGCACTGGGTGTATGAAGTATCTGAGGCCTTCGGATGGGAAGACGCTGCATGCTCGGGGCGCAAAACGATTCCCGCCGTCTCCTTTGATGGGTATTTTTCTAAGTGCTCAGAAGGATTTCTGTGTGAGCCCCTTTGGTTTCTGGAATGTCGGGCTGATGTGTTTCAAAGTAGCCGCGAGAGCAATACTGGCTCCGCTGCGCTTTCAGCTGGGGCTCGCAGCGCAGCCGTCCCGCACCGTATTTCCCGCCGCCCTGTTGAACGCGCCCCCTCCGTGAGGCCGACTAGCTACGTTGTAAACATCTTGGAAAACTTGGCCGACATTACTCAAACTAGGCGGCTGGGTTTTGTTGTTGTCGTTGTTGCTTTTATCATCTCCAGGTGCATCTGAGGGAGAGGAGAGTTCTAAGGGACCTAAATTGTCTGCGTGATCCAAATTCCGAAAGTTATACCCACACATTTCAGAGATACTGCTTTGGAGTCTAAAGGCAATGGAATGTCCCCAGTCTCGTATACCGGCCAGCAGTGCCATTCACCACGTTTACAATGAATGCGTAAACACCGATTCTCCCCGGATATCCTTGTCTCGGATGCGGCTTTCTGATTCCAAATTCAGGCGGGAGAGGGGGAGCCTGCAGCTCTCGGGGGTGCACGGGCTAGAGTGTGCCGAGGACTCGAGATCTAGTGCAAGGAGCTGAGCGGAAGGTCCGCTGTCCCTTACAGACCCAGGGGCTCCCCAGCGTGCTGGTGTCCCCCAGAACGCAGGCTTGCTCAGGGTGGCAATTATGCGTTCCTACTTGGGCAAACATGTTATGCCAAGAGTCCCTCTTTTGGAAAGAATGCTGTTTCCTCACTGGAAACTTAACAAAGTTGAAATTTGGCAAGAAATCCTCTTCTCATGAAAATGTTCACTAAATCCGGTTTATCAAAGCAAAAATGTGATTCATGTTTTACTTTATGCTTTTTTTTTTTTTGAGTAGGATAATCTTAGTAGATAATCATTCTGGATTCCTAGGAGTGTGAACTTTGGGACAGAGGCACACGAACATAGGCAAAGTGGGGAGACATGGGAGACTCACCTGTCTGGCACCGCGACAGGAGTCCTTGTGCCACGCACAGTCCAGGGCTGCAGGTCTCCACGGGGCTCCCCACGGGTCAGCCCGGACCCCCTGCTTTGCCTCCTCCCAACAAACCAGCCTGCAGAGCCTGGTGCAGACACCCCCTCCTCCCAACGTACTTTCAAAAACCCTCGATCATCTGAAATCACGTTTCTTCTGTCTTTCAAAGCTCCCCACACCCCGTCTGGGCCCTAATTACCTGAGTACGTTTCCCGCTATACTTCCGGTGCCAAATCCCACTTCTGTAGCGTGTTCTGTGTCTAAGGTGTTCACGTCATGTGCACACCCACTCCTGACTCGGGCCCCGTTTCCTTCTGAGCATCCAGACTCAGCCGTGCACACAGCCCACCGATCACAGCCTCTCTCGTGCGTCTGCAGTTCCGACCCGTGTGATGCCCCCCCCTTCCACCCCGATCTGCTCTCCCCTTTATGTACCCTAGAGGGCAGGGACTTTGTTTTACGCCTCTTGGTGCCTCACAGCACCCAGTAAAGGTCTGGACACCCATTAACCATTCTAGAGAAGCTGTTGGCTCTACGTCAGAGGAGGGGGCTAGGCCAGTCCTGACCCAACTCTCTGCGTCCAGCTGTCTGCCCCTGACCATGGCCTCCTTCCACGTGACAGTCTCCACACTGAGAAGCAGAAGACAATGCTGTCCGGCAGAGGACTAGAGCTGTTGGGGGTGGCCGGTCCCGCTCAGGACGATACCCCAGGTTTCCCCGATGGGCCTGAGAAGCCAAGCCTCAGCTTCTCTTGGAGAGAGGCTCCCCGCTGGGCCTTCCCCCCATCCTGTGTCAGAGACGCTCTGCGGCCCCGCTCCTACCTCCAGAGGGCGTGGGGGGTACCAGGGAGGGCCGGGTCTGTGCTCCGAGTCCACACATGCAGAGCGGGGCTGGCCTAGAGGTAGGCTCGGTGAGGACCCACTTCCTCTCCAGACCATGTGTGTGCTTCTGTCCATCTACCCTCAGAGAGGACTGCTGGGGTCTTGGTAATATTTGTCTATTTTTGAAATATTTCCAAGGGTCGGGAAGTCTTCCCTCCGAGCCCCACGTGACCACCTGCCCAGAAGCCAGCTCCCCTCTTGCTCCACCCGAGAATTCTGGACTCCGGGACAGGGAGCGCTGAGGACAGCTGGGGCTCGGGCCAGGAGACACCCTTGCCAAGAGCTGCCCTGGCCACCATGGCCGGGCAGCTTGACCTAGAACTCTTGCACCCACCTGGCAGATGCGAGGAGCGTGGCTAGAAGCTAGCAGAAACCCGCTCTCGTGCTCTTAGTTATAAAAGGAATCCCAGTAGTCAGTCGATGTTGGGTTGGATCCCGTGCAAATCAAATACTCAGTTTACAAAATGATCTCATTAGTGGGAAGATGGAAGTAGGCTCCCTGATGTGGATCCCTAAGGAGAATATTCAACAGTGATTCGAGCATATTTTGTTTCTTAGAAAATTGAGTTAATCAAGTGATGATGCATTTCTTAGAAATAAGTATCAGTTTACTAAAAACCCTCGACCAGGACTGAGTGCTGGTCCCGAGCAGCCCGCCTGCATCCCGGGCTGTGGCTGTGATGCCGGGAGCCGGCCCCAAGCCTCATCAGCCTTAACAGCCAGTGCAATTTATTTCCCATTTAGAATAACACATCTGCCTCATGTCTTCATTACTACTTCTTTATTGTGTTCCTATAGTTACTATATAAAAAATAGGATTTAAACGCACTAATTTAGAGTTACATCTACGCAGCCAGTCTGCATACTGGCAATGATTACAGAATTTACTCTGTTTCCAAGTGTGTCCAGTATTCCCAGGGGTAGACCACTAGTGAAAATCTGCCGTGAGTCACACTTACAGAACGGTGAAGGATTGAGATTTCCTTTGGTTTATCAAAGCACAAAATATAGGATTTCTTTAAACAGCAGGGCATGGTTGGATTGACTTACTACTCTGTCGATGTGCCTTGTTCTTCTAAACCCCACGACAAGGCTGCGAGGCCTAGGCATCGTCTCAAGTGGCGTGAAACTTGGCAGGTTTTGTCCCCACGGGGGAGCTTAGGGAATGAAAATATCTCCTTGTCGTTGGCCCTGGCAGGGTCCGCAGCCTAGGGAGCTGCAGTCACGTCTCCCCGAGGCTGCCATCCCTGGCATCTTCAGGGCTGCCCTCGGAAGCTCCAGTGATCAAACAGCTCCGGGCACTCGGGACCCAGGGGCCTCCTGAGACGCCGGGTTCCGGACGAGCACCGGGAGAGCTGCAGGCGGCCTGAGACAAGCTTGTCATTTCCTCCCACCCCTTCTGCTGGTCAAGAAAGTCATGGAAGCAGGCCAGGGTCAAGGGAAAGGAGCTGGAGGCCGCTTCACAGGAGGAGGCGTGAAAGGTGTGACCGTCTTTGCTCTGCCACACACCACGTAAGGGAAGTTGTGGCCACATGGAAAACACATCTCCGGGACAAGAAGAATCATTATTGCAAGGTGTCATCCTCCCAAAGTCACACTGTGAATCTAGGGTGACCACGACTCAGATATCCACAAGGTCTCTCCGTGGGAAACTAAACTCCAGAAATGTCCAAAAGATGTGTGGAGACATTAGAGAAAAAACAGACACACGGAGTAAAGACAAGGGAGCCGATACGTTAGACTCACAACGCGATTCACCACGTGGACAAGTGCAATGAAACTCGGTAGCGTCTTACAGCATACGTGAAACCGTAGACCCTCAGTGTGAAAGGCGATGTCCCCAAACATCCTGAAGTCACCCTCACAACCTGAGGGCTAAGAAATCATTTCTCTAAAATAACACAAAAGCAGGAAGAAAAAAGAAAAGCAGAAAAGGAAAAAAAAGATAGCAACATTTTATTGCATTAAAATTAAAGACCGGGCCACGCAAAGTGCCCTAAGCCCTGTGACGAGAGAAGATGTGAGCAGACGTTCAGCTGCGTGAGTCACATGAGGCGGCTGGCCTGGGTGACAGAGTCTCTCAGGAAACACGATCTCACAAGAACATGTGGAGGAATTTACAGAGAAACAGAAGAGAAAGCAAGGGGATACAATACACGGTTCATGCAAGAGGACACTGGAGAGGTTCAGGGAGGGGACACCCAGGCTATCAGAGCACCCTCGTCGATGTGGAGAACCGTTCACCGTGTGGCCCCAGAAGCCGGGTGTGGAGCCGAGCTTCGGGCGTCCTGGGTGCCACCGTCAGGAGGGCACCTGGAAACACACGGGAGCCAGGCGGGGGGCGAGGTGTAGGCTCTCCCAGCCTGAGCCACTTCTAGGTGTGTGTCCTGGGAATGTCTGTCCCCACATTGCCTGAGACGGAGGAAAAACTGAGACACCGTGTAAGCACCGTGTGAGAGGAGAGTGGGTGAGCAAGTTGTGCACTGCTCATGCAGCGGAACATGCCACAGGAGCTCCGACAGCGGGCTTCGCCAAGGGCAAGGATCGGCCCGCGGCCCCACCGCCCAAATCTGGCCGCTGCCTTTTTGGTACATAAAGTCCGACTGGCGCACAGCCAAGCCCGTTAGCTTACGTGTTGTCGATGGCTACTGTCGCTTTGCAGGGACTCAAGCACTAAGCCTAAAGCCGCTCTGACCTGGTCTTTGCAGAAAAAGCCGGAAGCACCCACATTCCAAACTGTCACATGGAACAGCTCCAGGGTGAGCCACACGTGGGGTCCAGCACGACGCCGAGCGTACCCGTCACTGCCCACAGTGTGATGGCCTGCGGGGTAGTCCTGTGCTGCGTGCGGGCGGGCGGCACAGGCATGAGCACAGACCCCCCAGCAACGAACACGGCGTGCACGCGTGCACACATGCACACTGTGCACACATGAACACACACACCACACGCACATGCACACGCACGTGCACGCTGTGCACACACACCACACACACGGTACCCACGCAGCACACGCACACACACAACACACGCGCACACCGTGTGTGGTTGCCGTGTGAAGAAGGGGGCACCCGGGACGGGATGCTGCCGCTGGCTCGGAAATGCTTCTCTATCTTTAAAGAAGATCTGGATAACGCTTACTTATTTGAAAAATGAATAAATAAAAATAAAAAATAAAAAGATCTGGATAATACCGTCAAATGATGAAAACTGAGAGGGAAGCGCGTCGGGTATCATGGATTCACGGCGTCTTCGTGTGGATACCGCGTGGGAAGCACGGGTCGCAGCACGCCCTGCCCACTCAGTACGAAGGATGGAACAGCCCGAGTCCGTCTCGGTTTCTGTTTCTTTCCATATTTTACCGGAGTGACCTTCAAAGGTTTTTCAAAGACAGGAAACGTGCAGGACGGTAGGTAACAAGCAAAATCAGGCGTAGACCACATTAAATGAAGCTCCTGAGCCCCGGTGTGTCCACCTAGAGCCGCGAGGTGTGCGTTAGGGGTGAGCGCCTTGCTGGATGCCCCTGCTTTGCGGCCCCTGCGTCCAGGGCGGCGCCCCTCAGAAAGGACTCATCCAGCCTCCCGCCCACGTCAGCCACGTCTCTTCCGAGCGCACTTGCGAAGGGAAGTGAGGATGTGAACGGGCTTGGACCACCTCACCCCGAGCTGCTGCAGGTTGAGACAGAGGTTGGGGGTCGGCTGTTCCCTGGGGGTGCTCTTGGGTTGGTGGCTTGGGAGGCGGGGAGCACAGCACCGGGCGGAGGGTCTGCGCTGCAGGGCTGCCGCCACGAAGATTTTGGCTGGGCCGTGGACTATGTCTGAAGTGAGAAAACGAGGGCTGTCTCCATTCACGTAGGATGCATCGCCCTGGAAGGAGGTGTGTGCTGGGGTGGGGGGTCCCGGAGGAGCCCCATTCCCAGCAGCTGGGGAGGTCAGCTCTCCATCCCTGGAGGGACATCCGCGTGACACCGCAGTGTCAGCCACACTGCCTCACTGTGGAAACAACAGGGCTCTGCGCTCACATGACGTCCGAAAGCACTTCCCACTCCTCAGACATTGGCCAGACACGGCGGAGGAGATGCAGCCGCGCTGAACCGGTGCCCGAGGCTCTGCCGCGCGTCAGGACTGTCGGTAGCGGCGCGATCTTGTCTGACCAAGCCTTGGTGGAGTTGTTGCTGGGAAGAAATTTTGATTATTGGGGAAGTTAGGTGCACTTTATCTCCTCCTTCCTTGAGGGTCTGCAAGAGTCGTGGGAGCAGAGCCCCCAGCCCCGTGCTGTGTGCCGCGTGCACTCGCGCCCACAGCTCCGTGCTCGGACCGCGCCACCGCCAGCGCAGCCAGGCAGCCGTGGCATTCGTGCCTGGTGTCCTCTCTGGGCACCCAGCACCCAACTCCAGCACCCTGGGAAGAGCCCGGCCTGGGTCTCCCCGCCGCGCCTGCCTCTGACCTCTGCAAGGGAGGAATTTCTCAGCTTCTCTGGCTTCAGGGTTCACACCGGATAATATGGAGTCGGTGCCCTTTCTTCAGAGCTGTTAAGTCACGTCGGAGCGCATCTGCTACATTCCTGCTTAGAAGTGAGTCCTGAAGTAATGCAAGCATTCTTTTATCTCGTTCCTTTGAAATTCTACTGGATTTTCCCTCCTCACTTGAAACAACCGGTTGTCCTTGCATCATTTCCTAAATAATTCTTTCCTTAAAGACTTGCACATGTTTTGTGTTTTTAATTACCCGACAGAGCAGGCCAGCTTCTGCTTGCTCGTGTGCCGGGAGCTCCACTGCCCGCCCTCAGCCCCTTTGGCTCGAGCTGGTTCTGACCAGCTGCGGGTTTAGCTTTGCAATTGGCCGCTTCGACAGAGGCTTGACCTTGAACTCCTGGGTCGAGCCTTGACCTTGACCTCCTGGGTCCTCTGCTTCCCCTCCACTCGGGTTGGAGTCACCCTGCTGTTTATATTCTGTTTGATTTCCAGGATCCAGGGTGTCACCGGCGAGCTCAGTGGAGATGTCTGGATTGTCCCCTACAGCGCGTGACCGGCGGGCCGTGGTGCACCCTGCCTGCCCAGGGCACTCCCACACTCCGCACAGGAGCTCTCCAGCCCTGGCCTCCTGGACCCCATCTCCCTCAGCCCCCTCCGTTGTCACTGGTCTTTCTGTTTCATGAAGGAACTTGAGCTGGTTTTGTGTCCCTCATGAACCAGGGCCTTTCTGTCCATCTGCTGATGCACTCGGTGATCCTCACGGCTCGGAGGCAGCACACACAGTCTCCTGCAGGCCCTCGTGGGCACTATATGCCGACGTCTCTCCAGTCCACCCCGTGACCCTTTCTCCATCTTAAAATGTCCCACATCCACTCCCTGTGGCAGACGTGCCATGGTCTGCCCTTCCACAGAGGAGTTTCTCAGCATAAGGTCTCATGAGCCAATTCTCCGTTATCTGTGTTCTCCGTCCCCGAGCTCACCTGCAACTCCCAGGCCCGTGTCCTGCCCCCAGGGCTGGTGTCCCTGGGCTTTGACCCGAGAACCCCCACCTCCAGCAACTGTCCTCGGACGGCTGCATGATTCGGGGTCCTGCTCCCACGCTGGCTCCTCCTGCCACTGGCCTTTGCTCCAAGGCCCCCCCAGCACTGCCATCACCTGGTACGTGACCCGTCTTCTGTCTGGTTTCACTCTGACTTATTTCAGTGCTTCTCCCACCCCTGAGCTCACCTAGAAGATGGGCATCTGCTTCCACGTCTCCAATCCCGACTTCTGACCCATTGTTCACACGTACCTGGAGCATTTCTGTCCGGACGCCTCAGCTTGCACTCAACGTGTCAGACACCGACCTATGTCCCCACCAGGGACCGTCCCTGTAACCCAAACCCCCGTGTCCCTTCCCAGGAATGGCCAGCTGGGATGTGACCCCAGCCTGCCTCCTTCCTCTGTTAGCATGTGCCCACCAAGAGGTGATTTTCTAGAAACAGAAGGCTGTGTCCCTTTTTCATTTTAAGCGTATAGCAAGGAAATGTCTTACACATTCGAGATGTCTCATCCAAACCTGTTACGTCTTCTTCCCATTTGCGGTGACCCTCGGACTTACAGGGACCACGAAGAAAGGCCGCACGCTGGCCTCCCCTCTGGCCTGTTCTGCTTCTAGTTCATAGTGCCTGTGCATGTGTGTGTGCATGTGTGTGTGCGTGCGTGTGCGTGCGTGTGTGTGTGTGTGTGCAGGCGAATTCAGTCCATCCTTCCAGACTGTTTGAACCGCTCAGACCCTGATCTGTCACCTTCCCAGCAGCCAGGCTTTGTCGGTCTGTCATCTGAGTGTCCGCTCAAGATGCTGTCAGTTCCCTCCCCCAAGGCATCTGCGCGTCTACGGACAAGTGAGAACCCCAGCAGGGCCTGCAAACATCTCGCCGTCCTCCCCTCCGGGCCGCTGTGTGCCCACAGGTCCTGCCCTTGGTCACGTCCCAGGGTTGCTGAGAGCCGCACCCTATAGAAAAGAGAGGCCATTTGTGGGACACTGGTGAGGTGTGAAGATGTGCCCGCGTTATCTCACTGAATCCTTAGGACGGATGACAGGGACATCACCGTGCCCAGCGCGTGGAGAAGGAGCCCAGGACCGAGCCTCCTGCCTCGGGCTCCTTTCCATCCGTAAAGCTCGGTGGGCTGCCTCCAGATCAAGGGGGCTCACGCAGAGGTCCCTCGGCCTCCACACGCGGCTTCCTCTTTGCTTTCCTTCCCTCCAGGCCGCCTGCCGGCCCGCGCGCCGCACACCTCTCCCCTGACCTGACTCCACCGGCCGCGTGCGGCGCGTCCTCCGGCCAGCCCCGTGGGCGCGGGTCCAGCGGGGGCCATGGGAGAGCACCTGCCCGGGCCCGCTCCAGGGCCGGTGCCAGGTGAACTGGAGGACTTTGTACACAGCGTGGGCGCTGCTGGTGCCCGAGGAGCTGCTCAGTGGAGGTCAGCGCTTACCGTGCTCGGTCTTTCTCCAGCCCGTGACGACGGCCTGGAGACGCCACTCGGGTAAATCACCCCCGAATTTAGCACTGATTTCCCGTGACTGTGAACTTGCGTTCCTGCATTTGCTAGTGTGCTTTTTCCAAGGAATTGACGCCTTACTAACAACTTGCAGCTGACGTGCAGTTCACTGAGGACTCGGGGCCCCCGACACGGCTCGGCCCCGCGCTCCGCAGGGTCCCTTCCCGAGCTCCAGCCTCTGGGGCGGGGACGGCTGCAAGTTACCCATGTGCTTCCTGTGCACCCACGGTCTGACCAAGTCATGCAGACACGTCATTTTCTGTCGTACAAAACACACTGTTTTCTGCTTATTAATCATCACAAACATTTATAATATGTAATGTACAATATGCACATTTTGTAAAATTTGAAAAAGTGTAGAAAAGCGTGTATAACAAACTACAAATTGCCTATAGCCTTTACCTGACCTCCCGAAGAGAAGCTCCGGGCAACGCCGTGGACCCACGTGGATATTCGTCTGCAGACACACACGCGTGTTCCTGTGGAGACACATGGCATTAGTGTTTCGTGTATTTTCTACAACACATTGATACACCTATATTGTATACAATAGTACTAATATATTACAGTGATACTCATGATTTTGCAACTTTAACAATATTATTTTTGTGAAGATAATGCCTACAGCCTTTTAAACACATGAAACTCATTGATGGGATCTCCTAATTTCTTAGGTGTTGACTCAGAGGGTCAAGGCCCAGCCCCACAGCGCAGCTGGCTCTATCTCCCTGCAGATGAGAGGTGGCAACGCGGGGGACAAAATGGAGAGCCCAGACGGAGAACTTGATAAAGAAACGTGGGTTTGTGACAGCAGGAAACACAGCAGCGTCTTCCGAGCTCTGGACAGGGCAACGTCCCCCTCTATCTCTCATGCTGTCTAGGTGTCCAGCAAGCTCCGATAGCCGGCCAAGCCCTGATGGGGGAGACGGGTCATTAGTCTTGGTTAGGGCTGGCTTCTCGCCGACAGGGCGCCCGGTCCCAGGGCACGTGCCCCCTTGACACACAGAGATCCTCTCCCAGCACACACATAATTAAAACCTTTCAAATCCTAAAATAAATGTGTTTATTCACTTCCACAAGGATGCAGAAGGCACACTCCGGGGCCGCTGTTTTTACTGCCTCGAACACGCCTGTATTGGCAAGCCTCAGGCTTCGTTGTGACTAACCGGGAGAGCTGTTCCCCGTCGCAGCACAGACAGGAAGACGGTGAGGGCCCACGACGCAGCTGCTGGATCCTGTCGGGACACATCCTGACACTGCACAGGTGTGGGCTTGCGCCGGAGACGGAAAGGAACACCCAGGGCAGTGGGGACACAGGAGGCTGGTCTGGACCCATCGTGGCAAAGCCACAGCCGCTCTTCGTGACCGCCCTGGTGAAGCCCGCCGGTCACATCAGTAGGCCGGTTTCAAGAAGCCCCATTAGACAGGTGAGCTCCAGGGAACCCCAGGGCATGGTATTGAGTCGGCCTGCCAGCAGCTGACCCCACGTGTGGGTCCCTGGCCTCCTTTTGAAAGGGGCTCCTGACCAACACCTGCATGAGTGCGGGAGTTTACGCTCAAGCTACAAATTGCTTGGTTTGCTTTTCAAACGTGTGTTTCATTAAAGACTCTTAATAGAAAAGGAACAAAAGTGTTTTCCTTATCTTTGTTATTTCTTATCCCACGCGCTGTGGGAGATGGCAGTTGTCCAGGCTCACAGCAATCGCAAACCATGGAAGTTGCGAAGTGTTCCCTTTCCGACCAACAAGCGAAAATGCATAAATACTTTGTTTGTCAAGCTTGGATTCTGTTCAAATGCAAGCATGGCCTGCTGTCCAAAATGGAGTTCTCTGGTCTCAGGGTATGTTGTCTAGGCTTTCCCTAAGTGGTCTTGTGTTATTTCTGGTAAACTGAGGTACCAATGCCCCAGTATCTGGCTCTGTTGTGAGTGCGCCCAGGGAAAAGGGCGGGAGAGGGACCAGGTGAGTGAGAGCAGGACAGCCAGCCCGCGAGAGATGGCAGCGCGGCGCAGGCAGCCAGCTGGGAGGTGAGCGGGGTCCGTCCTGAGCCCTGCTGAGACTGTCCCCTCCTGCAAACGTCTGCACACCAGAGCGGAGGGAAGGTTGGCAATCCTGTTACGCTCCTTGACTTACATTCTAGAAGCTTCTCTTGAGTGAGAGGAACAGTGGTGGAGGTGTTGCTGCAGGCCGCTCCCTGTCCACAGTCCGAGCAGGGCCACTTCCCAGACTGCTGGTCCGACCCCAGGAGGTGGGGCCCCTCCCTCAATCATTCTCCATCACTCTGCGGCGCGGCTTCATCCGACTCAGGCCCCGCCTAGGCCCTGCGCCGGCCTGTCTCCACACAACCCCTGGTCACGAAGATAGAGCTGAGGAGTTCTGTGCTGACGCCCGGCCCCAGCTGCATGAGCCCGCGCACCCCAAACCAGAATTTGGCGGGACTGAGGCCCACGCTCAGCGCACTGGAGACGGAAGAGAGGGTCTTGGTGAGGAGCCCTGAGGGGTCACGATTTTAAATGACTGTCAGCGTTGGTCAGTGGAAACGTCCCTCCATCGCTTGCATAGGGACCTGCCCCGCTCCCTGGGCTGCGCGCCAAGGCCCTCCAGTGTGTGCAGTCCTGTTTCCCTGGACCAGCACCTGCCTGGGAAGAGCCAAGTGCCCATGGGCCCACCTGCAGGTCCCCGGGCAGGGTCCTGGCAACGCTGGGTCTCAGGCAGGATCGTTGGGCGCACGGTCATTTGTGCCTTTTATAACATTGGCGAGCCTTTGTGTACTTGATTTCAGCTGGGGCGTCGGTCCTGATGCCTGTCCGCTGACTGCAGAATGGCCTTTAGCCATTTGTGCGGCTCTTTTCAAAGCCTTTGGGTCCTGCGTGGGCATTTCTTCATTTGTGCAGACAAGAGCGAGGGCACGCAGGGCCAGGGCGCCCCAGGCTCAGTCCCGCACCCCTGTGACCCCGTCCCGGCTCCTTTCTCTCCGCTGACCTGCTGGCTCGCGCCTCCTGACCTGTGACACCCTCCAATTGTTATCTAATCAATTCAACCGAAATTAAAAAGGTGTATTTGTATTTTCTTGAACACCCTCTCCCTGGGATGTTTGCAGCTGTGACCTTTCAGTATTGGATTCCGCTCCCGATCGCACGAGGCCGGCCGGATTGCTTGGCTAATAAATAACGGAGCACCTTGGGAGGAGGGAGCGGGCAGCACGGAGGGTTGGGCAGGGGGCCCGCGCCCACCTGCCCGCTCCTGGGAGAGTCCCAGGGCCCTGCGTGGAAACGAACCTCCAGGCGCTGCTGGGAACCACACTCCCCATTTCTGTGGGTTACTTTTAGTACATTGACCCCACTTACAGGACCTGGAATTATATATATTTTTTTTATTGGAGTGAAATGCACATCACATAAAACTGACCAATGTATCCATTCAAAGTGGGTGACCCTCATGGCTGTTTTCAGAACTTTTCCAACAAGCAGACACATGTGCCCATTACAGGACCACTCCCAACCCCGTCCTGCCCCTGAGCCCCGGAAGCTTCTCCACGACTTGTGCGTCTGCAAACGTGGCTGCTCACTCGGCATGTGGGGTCACGCCGCACCTGCCCTTTCGTGTCCGACCCCCAGCCCACAGCATGCTTTCAGGGTGTGGCCAGGTCTCGATGTGGGTTGGTACTTCATGGAACGGAGGTTGCTTTTTTACTATTTTCATTTCTCCTGCTGCGTATAAACAAGTTAGGAATTATTAAGGAAAAATGAAAAATAGTTTGACATCAAACCAAAAAGCCCGTAGCACATGTTATCCTTAGAAAATAGAAGACAGGCTCAGCTGCTTTGGCATTTACAAAATTAAAAGTTTCCTTGGAGGAAATTCCTGTAAACTACCAACGGTTCACTCTAATGAACGTTAGAAGCCTGAAGAATCACGGATCCCGCTGTGTGAACACCAGAACCTGGACCAGGAAAAGACCGTGTGTCTAATCACTGCCAGTGCTGTCATGTTTTTGTCACTGCAGCAGTTTTTAGCCTGGAGCCTGGGCAGCTGGTTAACTTCACAACTTTACAAACTTGACAAATATTTCATCAAAGGCGTGAGACCGTAGAAAACAAGTGATGATACATGAGGATGATAAAAAGCCAATTTTTAAAAATACATATAATTTAGTCACTTTTTTTAACTCTGGGGCTGAAGAGTCGATAGAAAAAAGTTAGAAGCAGCTGTGTAGGAGCCCTGTGGAGCTCTCGCACTGACCAGACATCCTGCTGTTTCTGACCTTTGGGTCCCTTGGCAACTAACAGGACAATAGTGTGATGGTGGTTGTTGGTGGGGATGATGAGTGACACATGGTGATGATGAGAGTGATGGTGATGATGGTGATGATGGTGATGATGGTGATGATGATGATGGTGATGGGGATAATGATGGTGATGATGATGGTGACAGTGATGTAATGATGGTGATGATGGCGGTGATGATGGAGATGATGATGATGATGGTGATATGGTAATGATGGTGGTGTGGTGGTGATGATGGTGATGGTGGTGATGGTGATGATGGTGATGGTGGTGATGGTGATGATGGTGATGATGGTGATGGTGGTGATGATGGTGATGATAATGGTAATAATGGTGATGAAGATGATGGTGATGGTGGTGATGATGATGGTGCTGATAATGGTGGTGATGATGATGGTGACAGTGATGTAATGATGGTGATGATGGCGGTGATGATGATGATGCTGATATGGTGATGATGGTGATGGTGATGATAATGGTAGTAATGGTGATGAAGATGATGGTGATGGTGGTGATGATGATGGTGACAGTGATGGTAATGACGGTGATAATGGGGGTGATGATGATGATAGTGATATGGTGGTGATGGTGGTGATGGTGGTCATGGTGGTGATGATGATGTGATGATGATGTAACAATGGTGATGGTGATATGGTGATGGTGGTCATGGTGGTCATGGTGGTGATGATGATGTGACGGTGACGATGGTGATGAGGCTGATTGAATAACGTTAGTTCATTGAATTCCTACTATGTGTTGGGCCCCACAGGAGTTCTCTGCTTTCCTCACAGTCACAGTAGAAAAGTGTAAGCCTCCTTCTACATGAGGACAGAGGTCAGCAAGAAGCAGCAGCTGTTCAATGTCACCTAAGTCAGAGGGAGCAGAACTGACTGGCAGGTCTCCCTTGCTACTTCTGAAGTGCTTGATGCTGATTGCTAGAGGGACTAACTGTGAGCTTCTTTTTCCTCCTTCTAATGCTCAAGATGTGCCCACTGGCCTAAGAAGTACACACTCTGCAACCTCTCTATGTTTGACCATTTATAGAATCGATTTCCTCCCTTTTCTTATAATTCTTCTGGTCTACGATCTGTTCTTTCCAGGTGCTACTTAAACACAGGTTCCTTTCCCACCACCTTACTCATCTCCCCTAACTTCTCTCTGATGTGTGACCGTGCTGTGCTTACCTGCCTTTCTTTCTCCATGTTCTCCAGGGCTGTGAAATTCAAGAAGAAAGTCTGAATTGCAGATAGGAAATATAAATATCACATGTTATTAATATAGATTGAAATGAAGGAAACTTTTGCTGCCACCTCACATTATTTTAAAGATATGGACACACAGAGTTCTCTAACTGAAAACAATGTCTTTTGTATTTTTAGAAAATAGTTGAACAAAAAGAATTTAAAGACGCATGGGTAAAGAATTTAATGTCCATGTCAAGCTAACACTTTGCTTTTGTGATTAATTAAAAACATCTTCCCAAAAAATGAAATTTTCAGAGCACTTTCAACATTTGACCACATTGCTAGAACATTGACAACTTGAGACTTTTTTCTCGAACATTACATGATACCCCCTCCCCACCATAAAACTCCACACCAGTATGAACATAAAAACTCCACACCAGTATGAACATAACAGAGAGGGAAGATTGTGGGACACTGACTTATTTCCACTATTTCAGCAGAATATTTTATTCAAAATCACACAAAAATAAAAGTTTTTCATTGTAATGTTAACTAATTTTGAGGGGGAATAATGCTTTCCGTTTGCTGAAATTCTGGTCTCTGCATAATAATGTATTTTTATATTCCTTTATGACATATATTAAATTGACTTTCTCCTTGCACACCGCTGACTTTTATTGTGACCTCAGATGAGTACAACAACTCCAGATGAATGCCTGGATTGAAGGGGCTTAGCTGGTTACATACTAGATGTATGGAAAAATAAAACAGCTATATCTGATCCCATAAAGATAAAGAATATGGAGACTAACACGTGCCTCCAAGATAGAAAAAGTACAACAGAAGGTGAAGATTGTGGGAAGAGCAGCCTCTCCCTGTGGCTGGCTGGCCAGAGGCCTCGGCCCCTACGGCCAGTCTCCTGGGGTAATGGGCCGGGAGTGGAGGAGGAGCCACCTTTACATGACCTGTTTCAGGCTGAGTGACTGCTAGATTCTAAGCTTCTTAAAGCCAGAGACTTCTCTTACATTTCCCCATAGAGCCCAGGAAAACAAGCACATGTAATAGGTGATCTCTAAGTGATTACTGATTTGTCTCAAAATGATCTTTAGAGGTCTACATGTAATATAATTTTGCCATTTCCCTTAAGCCTCTTTGCATTATTGCTGTGTGGCTCGTGCATCAACTAGCTTCTCTTTTCCTCTCTTTTCTGATTTTGTACGTGGGTCTACAAATGTATGGATTTTGTAACAGCATTTCACATGAAATTATTTAAAACTACTTACAGATATTTAAATACACACACACACACACACACACACACACACACATACATTTCCTGAACATTTAGGACCTTTCCATCACAGAAATGTATTAAATGAGGTAAATGTTTTGACAAATTGCAAATGTTTATGGTAGTTCAGACATATGGCAAGAAAAAGCTTAGTTTGTATATTAGAAATCCCCAAGTTTCTAATGGAAAAAATATATATTTTTGACTAAGAGAAAATGGTCTTAAAATAGCAAATTTAACACAGACCATCCTATGATAATATTATGGTAAAATATCTAACATGTTCTTACTCCAGGACAATCTCCTTCTCTCAAATGCCTGGGTAGTTAACTTCCCTGATTTAGAGTGGACACTTCAATGTCTATGATACCAGTTGGAAGTCATCAGCTCCATGAAATAGTGAGGAGAGAGTTTCACCTGTAAGATGGAGACACATTTTTGTAGAGGTAGTACTGATAGGTGAGGATAAAAATTATGTTAGAGAAGTGCCACTTTCAGCATAAAGGAGCGGGTAACTACCCCAAAAGCTCTCCAACAGTAACAGCAGTAGACTCTGGATAAAATACAGAAACATCTAGCTTGCCCTGGGGACACTGAACAGTGTCTGGGATATAATCCAAAATCACTTGACATAAAAAGATAGAGGAACATATCTCAAGGGAAATTCTCAAGGGGAAAGGCAACAGATGGCCACCCCAAGATGACTCAAATGCTGAGTTTATGAGACAAGAACTTCAAAGCAACCATTACAAGTATGCTCAGGAAGAAAAAGAAAGAGACATTGTAATGAATGAAAAGACAGGACATTGTATCAGCAAAACCAAATATGTACACATTAGAAAACAAAATTGAGCTAATACACATTAAAAAACAATAGAAATTTAGAAGTGAAAATTTTGAAAAAAAAAATCACCATCAGTTTTCAAAGAGCTGGAACAAGCAATCCTAAAATTTGTATGGAGCCAGAAGAGACCCTGAATTGTTAAGGAAATGTTAAAAAAGAGAAACAAAACTGGAGGCATCACGTTTCCTGATTTTAAGGTTTACTATTTTAAGGTTTACTACAAAGCTGTGATCACCAAGACAGCATGGTACTGGCACAAAAACAGACACATAGACCAGTGGAACAGAGTAGATAGGGACCCCAGATATGGACTCGCAACTCTATGGTCAAATAATCTTCAAGAAAACAGCAAAAAATATACAGTGGAAAACAGACAGTCTCTTCAATAAATGGTGCTGGGAAAATTGGACAGCTATGTGTAGAAGAATGACACTCGACCATTCTCTTACACCATACACAAAGATAAACTCGGAATGGATAAAAGACCTCAATGTGAGACAGAAATCCATCAGAATCCTAGAGGAGAACGTAGGCAGTAACCTCTTCAACATCAGCCACAGCAACTTCTTTCAAGACATGTCTCCAAAGACAAAGGCAACAAAAGCAAAAGTAAACTTTTGGGACTTCATCAAGATCAAAAGCTTCTGCACAGCAAAGGAAACAGTCAACAAAACAAAGAGGCAACCCACGGAATGAGAGAAAATATTCCCAAATGACAATACAGACAAAGGGCTGATATCCAGGATCTATAAAGGAGTTCTTGAGAACTCCTCAAACTCAACACACACAAAACAGATAATCGTGCCAAAAAATGGGCAGAAGACATGAACAGACACTTCTCCAATGAAGAGATACAAATGGCTATCAGACACATGAAAAAATGTTCATCATCACTAGCCATCAGGGAGATTCAAATCAAAACCACGTTGAGATACCACCTTACACCAGTTAGAATGGCCAAAATTAACAAAACGGTAAACAACGTGTGTTGGAGAGGATGCGGAGAAAGGGGAACCCTCTTACACTGTTGGTGGGAATGCAAGTTGGTGCAGCCACTTCAGAAAAACAGTGTGGAGATTCCTTAAGGAATTAAAAATAGAGCTTCCCTATGGCCCTGCCATTGCACTACTGGGTATTTACCCCAAAGATACAGATGTAGTGAAAAAAAGGGCCATCAGTACCCCAATGTTCATAACAGCAATGGCCATAGTCACCAAACTGTGGAAAGAGCCAAGATGCCCTTCAACAGATGAATTGATAAGGAAGATGTGGTCCATATACACTATGGAGTACTATGCCTCCATCAGAAAGGATGAATACCCAACTTTTGTGGCAACATGGATGGAACTAGAAGAGATTATGCTGAGTGAAATAAGTCAAGCAGAGAGAGTCAATTATCATATGGTTTTGCTTATTTGTGGAGCATAAGGAATAACATGGAGGACATGGGGAGAAGGAAAGGAAAATGAAGTGGGAGAAATTGGAGGGGGAGACAAACCATGAGAGACTGGGGACTCTGAAAAACAACCTGAGGGTTTTGGAGGGGCAGAAGTTGGAAGGTTGGGTGAACCTGGTGATATGTATTATGGAGGGCATGGGTTGCATGGAGCACTGGGTGTGGTGCATAAACAATGAATTGTGGTACACTGAAAAGAAATTAAAAAAAAATCACTGAGTAGCATTCATTATGAATGGGAGATAACTAATGAAAGATTCACTGATGCTGAGACCAGATCAGTAACGATCATCCAATATAAATAAGAAAGAAAAGCAAGTAACTAGATTCCAAAAGAAGAGGGAAGAGAAAATGGGACAGAAAATAAATCTTCAGAAATTAACTTAAAGTTAGAGTGTGATGACCAGAATGCCTGGAAAGGACCTCAGACCCTGAAACGGAAGGCCTCTAGGGAGATTTGATCTCTGGGGCTGTTTTGGAGTAGTAGCTAAGCATAGACTGGGTAGACCTAGACAGCAGGTGTACAGAGACCAGCTGGCCGCTGCTATGATTTTCATGGTGATGGTAAAAGCTAAAACTTGCCCATGAAGGGTGGGAACAGATATGAAGACACTATTTGAGAAACGCTTCTGAAATTGAATCTACAAAATATGATTTTGTTAAAGATAAGTGACTAGTTAACAATGACTTTGGGGTTTATAATTTGAGTGGGTGGATACTGTTTCCACTAAACAAGGTACAGTGTGTTATGGGGCCAGAGGAGTCATATGGGGCAGGCAGCATAGAAGGAAGCTATTTACTGGATGTGAGTAATAAGCTCATCTTGTTCCCCTACCTTGTTCACCAAACACAGCTCTACATGATTTTGTTTCTATTTTTATAATGTGTCTGTATGTCCAGAGGATGAAGATTTGTTCTCGCCAATGATGAGAGCAAATAAGGTATGTGGGAGCTAAAGGCAGTGTCCATATCCTTGAGTAAGACTTGAACAGGCTTCTGTGGACAATTGCCACTCAAAGACATTGGCTTCCACAGCCCCTAATCCAGCCAAGATAGATGGCTGACTGCAGTGGGATAGAAAGTGAACAGACTGGAGAGTCACATGTGACAAAACTTAGCTTCACATGGCCACCCATTCAGGGGAACCTGGCATTACATGATCAGCCCACCTGGGCCAGGAGCAAGATGGCAGAGCTTCCCCCACAGACATCAGGAAGTGGCAGGAAGGCACCCAGGAGTGAGTGGGTGAAGAGCTCTCCCCTGGGCGAGGGCCATTCTGAGCAGAACAGGTTCCATCTTAGGTGGAGGACTTAGAGAGGGAGGTCAAGGGCATATCCCCATAGGATGGTCTCCATGTGTGTAGAGGGAGAGAGAGACCAGCACCACAGATGGGGAAGATAGTACTAGATGTTCAAAGCAGAGAGGCCTGGAAGTTCTTTTAAGACCAGGGTGGAAGGGAGAAACTTGGCTGTCCAGGGGCCATAGGGTCAAGGCACATGGAGTTTGGAACAATGCAGGGGTCGATGGTCTGTGTGTAGACAGCCCTCCAGTGGGAAAGCCAGATGAACTCCAAGTTCTTTATGAATCTGACATGCAGTATTTAAACATCACTGCTGTCTTAGAAAAGGGATCAAGGACAACCTCTCTGGACCACAGGACATTTCAAGCCCAAACTGCTTTTTTTGTTCATTTGTTTTGTTTTGTTTTGACCCATATAGTGTCTGTTGTAACAGTTCAACTGCAAATGATTAGAAGTCTGGGCATGCTCACCTAGACACATCAAATAAGACTGACGACCCCCAGCGGTTCCATGAGGAGAGGGCAGAGTGTTGGCAGCCCCTGTGGGTGAATGAGGCCAGAGGCCAGGTATGGACCTGGAATGTTGCCATGGCCTCTAGCAGGGCTCCTGTGTGGAAGCACTGGCCATCTGCAGGACAAACAGGAAAGGCCTATCTTCCTGGGAGGCCAAGGATGGTTGACCAGATATGGATGTTGCTGCAGCTCCAATGCACCTTTTATCCCGACAAGTGGTGAAACCCTGTAAGCCCTTGCTCTTCCTTCTGAAGATCCCTCCGTCTTCTCAGCAGGGGTGGTGCAGGAGAGCTCTGTCCCTATGTCCTGCGTCTGTCTCTTCATCGACAGGAGAAAGACCTGGCTTAACTGTCCCCTAAGGAGAATCATTCCATGGATTTTAGGCTGCAATTGGTGGGCGTCAGGTCAACAGCTTCTGTCAGGTCAGCAGCTTCTTTTCTCTCAGGCTTCTCCACAGGCAGTGTTTGCCACAGAGCCTGCTCCTTTACCCTGTGCCCCAAGTGACGGTGCTGAGGCCTGGCCCTGCTGGCCTGCTCTGCAGCGGGGCACTGGCTCGGTCCCGGCCTCTTGGCTGTAGCCGTGTGACTCGCCTCACGAGCCCATCC
The DNA here is from genome assembly GCF_010015895.1 of Lontra canadensis. Classification (NCBI taxonomy): domain Eukaryota; kingdom Metazoa; phylum Chordata; class Mammalia; order Carnivora; family Mustelidae; genus Lontra; species Lontra canadensis. The sequence goes on along the minus strand of NW_022631016.1, from coordinate 1,464,573 downwards.
ATGGAGGTGAAGGTCAGCTAACGTTATCATGCACTCACTGTGGTTTTTCGCCACAGAAGTAATTAAGGGTTTGCTTGGAAGTCACAGTAGCAATTGTCACAACACCAGCCAGCACCGGAGAGCCTCCTGGGGGTGTCATCTGTCACTGAGTCCCCATGTGGGGCCATTATGCTCGTGCTTCTACTCCATGAAAGAGGGGACAAGGCTCAGAGAGGTGCAGCAAGTTTCTCAAGTCAGCAGAGCTGGCGAGCACCGGCTCTTACCCTCAGGCCAGAGTCTTGCCTTCTCCACCCCACCCGTCCCCTGGGTGAGCAAAGCCACAGTGGTTTCCTCAAACCAGTGCCTGAGGACCATGGAGCTCCTCACAGTTTCTAAAACATTAGGTGGTTGTTTTTGAAACCAATGATATAGCGCCATCACAGCTTTCCATGCGCAGAGGGAGGGACCACCCAGCTCCCCAAACAGAGGACACAACTGTCCTGACGCTCCCACCTGCCACGGCACCCCAGGGCGGGAAGCCTGGTGAGTGTAGAAGACCTCCCAAAAGAGGCAAGGGCGGGAGAGAACAGCACCAGACACCTGGTGGAGGGTGTGCGACCGTGGGAGGAGGGAAGCGTCACGGCGGGGGCATTCCCGCCAGGCCCTAGCAGTCCGCGGAACCTGAAGAACGTCTCCGTGTACACGATGCACGGCGGCAGCGGTGGTAGGAAGGTGGCCACCTGTCCATCCCTGCAGAATGCTTGCTGGACTGCCCGAAAGTGCTCGTCAGGAGCACCTGGCCTGACCAGACGCTGGACGGAAACTCCTTGTTTGACAAAACAGTGGATAATTGTTGAACATTTATTTATTTAACCTATCTAATTAACTCTATTTAAATACAGGTATTTATGTGTGTATATGTACATGTATGTATGTGTACACAATTGTATGAATGCACATGTGTAGAACAATGTATACCTAAATACAATGACGTGTGTGTATAAACAAATGAGTTCTATAAATGTACGCGTAAATGCACAGACATGTGGGTACACGCATGTGCGTGCGTATACGTGTGTGTGTACGCAAACACGCCGGCCTGTGCGCACATTTCTGTACTATCTAACTCCACATTCTACAGAAAGGCAGGACTTTGCAAACCCTGAAGTTATCCCAGAGAGTGTGGACGCCGTGTTGGCGGAGGCGCCGTTTGGAGCCTGAGAGCCTTGGGGTCAGGAATTGTAATGGGCGAGTCCTCAGCCCTTCCACGACGCTGCGAGGGGACTCATGCCCTGACCCCGAGGGCTGGGCCAGGTGATCGCCTTTGCAGACCGCTTTGTTTGAGGGACTCCCCAGAACCAGCCCCTGACCAGCCACCTACTACGTGTCAAGCCACAGTCAGGAAAGCACAGCCACTGGCTGGTCCCTGTCACGCTGGGTTGTGAGATCCGATTCCTCCGGTCTTCCCTGTTGACTCTCCCGGCAGATGCCCTCACCCTACAACTGACTCAAGTGCAGTTACTTTGATGAAAACAGCCAGAAAGTGGAATGCTTCCCCACTCGACAATTATCGTTCAATTTACACAGAACGTGCACATGTATGCATGAACCCACGCAGGCTACCATACACGTACACATATTTTCATTGTTTGCGCTTGAATTTTGACTCTGTTCAGTATGAATTTGCTCTATCTAGTCCGGGAACGCATATCAAAGTAATAAAACAAGATGCCACCGCCCGGGCCTGAGGAGTGAGGGCGCGGCGTGGGGAAGGCAGCTGGGCCGTGATGCCGCGTTGCGGGGCTGGGAGCCTTGGGAGAGTCTGCACAACGCAGGCCTTGATGGCGCAGGCAACAGGGACACCCCAACCCACCAGCCAGAGTAGCACCCAGTGCCTCGGGCTCCTCGAGGCTAGCTGACCTGTGCCCGTTTGGGTCTAATTCATGCTTCAGATGCATTTTATTAGAAATATTTTAATCTTCCATGGTAGATCAATCAAATTGAAGTTAATTGGCCAAAAAAGGCTAATGATTGGTTATTCCCGATTGTTATTTTGCATATTAAGAACTTGGTGAATTGGAAAGCTACGAAAGAGACATTATTATTAATGGAAGAACACTTAATGGTAAAATATGGCCAATCGGATCCACAATTCAAGCACCTCCCCGTATTACCAACAAATATTCATTAAGGGCTCAAAGAACACACTTTGCTCTGGTTGATGCATGAAAAATGCTCCGTCCTCCAAACAAAGGTGAAGGCAAGAGAACTAAGAATTTCCCATGAGCGCTCAAAAAAGAATGAGAAAATTGAGTTTAATGATGGAGAATTATAAGCAAGTCTGCGTCTGGAAGAGAAAAAGTGCAAGCATAAAGATTGCCTTGTGTTGGGAAGAAATTTGTTATTGCCCTGACGAGATTAAGCGCGGTAATTGGCACTGTTTTTCCCCCTCACATATTGTGCAACCCTGCAGAGGCAGCGGTAATAAATAACGCACACTTAGCCACACCATTGGTCACCCCGCTGCTATCGCGGCCACCTCCCCCATCCGCGGAAGATAAATGTGATTTAAATTAATAGCCAGTCCTAAATAACTCCTCAGCTGGTAAACGGCGCATTTATCAGACCCAGACAGGCAGTGTCCTTTGATTCATGGTCCCCCCCCCGACAATGTGAAGGGTGCGTACAAAAATTGTTATTACTTTTTAATAAAGTGTAACAGTCTGTCTTCAGCCATTTATCAGGAACGGTGGCATTCTGACAAACAGAAATATCTTAGCTGAGGATGAATGAGAGGGATAAAGGACAGATTTCTCAACAAAAATAATCACTGCGTAAATAATCTCATAAAAGTCACTTTTTAAGTGCCTCCAAAGAAACGTATCCAGAAGGATACCAGGCCCTGGGGGTCGCTGAACTGAAAACCAAACAAACTCCTTTCACAGCCACCTTTGCGGGGAGGAGAATTCTTGTTCCTGTTGGCAGTCCCGTGTGGTACGGGTTCAAGAGGACGTCGGGCAGCTCAGAGGAAGGCTGCCGCACCCCTGCCCGCCCGCCCGCGCCCACATCCGCGCGCAGAACCTTCCACCGGGACGAGAAGTGCGCAGCAGCTCCCGCTGAGCTTCTAACCAGAAACTCCGCTGCGGCTGCTGCAACTCCCCCCGACGGTTTCCCGAGCAGCAGCCCACGTCGTTGGACCTCGACTCCTTCTGTGACTGATTGTCCGTGCTTTTCGAAAGATACTTGCAATTACCCACATAATTGGATTGGTCAGCGAAAATTACAAAGGACGCTCAAAGCCCGCTCTCCACTGAAATCCTTTCTCTCTTAATTAAATGAGGAGGCAAACCTCCCCGGTGTCAGCAGGTCATCCTTTCAAAGCTACCGGGCAGGTCCAGAATGGGGATTCCTTGCTCAGTGGTTTCCTTTGTGCTTGGAGAGCCCTGGCGAAGCTTGTGGCCTCCCCCAGCAGCGGCCTCCAGCTCCACATCCGCTCGTGGAAGCCTCGGCCTGATCGACTTGTGCGGGGCGCGTGGGGACCATAACCAGACAGTCTGCGACATCAGAAAGGCTGACGGGTGCGATGTCTGCCATCTGCAGCAGTGGGGCTAGGACGTCGCCTTGACCGGGCGATGGGAAACCAGTCTAAGTCTTAAGACGCACCTGCGCAGGGTGCCCAGTCCCACTGGGCCAGCCCAGTTCTGAAGGCGGACCTCACCTCTCTGGATTCATTCACAAAAACAATCACTGCGTAATAGATTTTCATTCCTAGAAATACTGATGTGCATTGGGAATGAGCGAATCCGGGAAGCACCCGCCACCGTGTCCGGCTCACGAGGGAACATAGGCACCAGGACACGCACGACCTTCAGAGCATCTGGGGTTTCAGAACAGTTTTCTGCTGGCTGAAAGGGCCCCCCGGTCGTAACCGTGGGGACTTGCCAGCTCGAGTGGTGTTTGCGCTTTCATTCCGCTGCACGAGCAGCACCGCTGGGGTCTGGCAGAGGGTCGGCTGATCCGGTCAGTGGGGCTTTGACTCCCCTTGTGACTTTGCACGTCCATCCATCTTAGCCGAGGACAGGAAGGAGAGTGCGGGGTGGCCCTGTGACTCAACGTCACCCAAATACAAATAAGCATTTTGCTTGAAGACAAAGTCATCTGCTGTGTGTCCATATCCCAACACTAGTAGGTGCCGGAAACATCCTGTTCTTTCCCCCCACAGTTAACCCCCCATCCCAACAAGCGGAGGCTGCACACAGGGACTCCTTAAGTCCAGTGCTCTGGGCTATCGGTCAATCACCCAGACAATAGGTAGTGAGGTTCCCTCTTGGTCTCACGGGGTCCTGCCGTCACCTGTCCTGACAACTCTGTCCCATCGTTGGGCCAGGTCCCGTTGGGAAGACATTCTGATGCACCTGGAAAGAGGTGACTCTTTCCCCTCCAGCCAGAGGCTCTACGGGGAAAGCTGACGGCTTGCTTCTGGTGCCGTTAGAGCTACTCTTTCTAAAGTCCCCTTCCTGCGTTTGTCATTCAGAATAGTTCTCAAACTCCCCAGCAGTGTTTTGACCGCGAGCCCCCGTCCCTCACCGCTGCTGATTCGGTCGGCAGTCGCAAACCGTCCGTCTGTGGAAGGCGGACATGGGGCAGGAGCCCGGCTGTTTGCAAGGGCAGAGCTCCCGCCTTTTTTCCCAACACGGGCCTTCCGAGCCTCCATAACGGGGCTTTCAAGAGGGACGTTCTCTCCTGGAAATCAGCAGGCTGGGGTGGGATGCCAAGACCGCTCATTTGGTTTCTCAGGGAAGAAAGAACGCAGGTCCCCAGGGCCGCCCGGGAAGGGCCGGCGTTGTGCCGCACACACAGGTAATAGTCAACCCATTAACCTTTGCTCACGGCGACCTGCACGCTCTTAATACCTTCCCGGTAATAGCTGCGCCCGGGAAAGGGCAGCGCGCCCCCGACGCGGTAACGGCTCCGCTCAGGCCACCCCCCACCCCGAGCGCCAGCCACCTCTCTCCCTCCCCTTCTGTTGTTTAGAAGCTAATCTAAAAGGACCTGTGGAGGCAGAGGTCGGTGAAACTGTAACGCAAATGTTACTCCGCGATTATCCGGCGGGGGTGAATGTCAGCTGCTCCCGGCTGTCGGGGAGTGAGCAGCAGCAGGCAACAAAGCAGGCTAGGGGCGGGCGCCGGGGCGCAGGCACCAAGCGCTCCTCTGTCCTTCCCTCCCGGAACTCGGCTTCCCATCCCCCTACCCTTCTGGCACGCAGCTCCCTGGGTCCCCAATTCACAGACCCCCAGATCCCCAGGCCCAGGCCCCCAACTCCTAGCCCGGGCACCACCGTGCAGACCCTGAGCGCCTGCTTCTCCACCAGACCTCGGGTTCCCAGGCCCTAGCCTCGCAGCACCCAGCCCTCAAGCTTCCCAGTCCTCGGCTCCCGGCTCCCCGACTCCCGGCGTGCGACGGCCCTGCACACCCAGCTAGTCCGCCTTCTGTGTCTTCCTCCCACCCTCACCCCTGCCTGCACCTGTCTTCGGGAGACAGCTCTGCGAAGTTACCACTCTCCTCTGAATGTCGCAACCCTCTGAACAGGATGACCGTCCTTACAACGAAGGCGGCGCAGATATCCGTCCTACCTGCACTCATGCGCACACACGCGCACCGACCCCACACACACGCGCACCAACCCCACACACACGCGCACAGACCCCCCCACACGCGCACACACGTGCACAGACCCCACACACATGTGCGTGCACACACATGCACAGACCCCCCACACACACACGTGCACACACGCGCACAGACCCCACATGCATGTGCGCACACACACCTTTTTTTCCTACAGAGATCAGTGCAGGAAACTGCTTCCCGCAGACCAGAAGGGACATTGTTTTTAAGTTCCATTAAAACCTTTACATTTCCCCTGAAAATGCATATTTTCTATCCCCCCCAAACAGCAAGACGTAAAGCAAATGGCCTCAGAAATGTCTGTGAGGCCTGGCAGCCAGCTTGTGACAAGAGGCGAGGGAGAACAAGGAGGCACGCACGCGCGGTCTCTTGGGGCAGAGGCAGAATGTTGTGGACGGGTCGGCACCCAGGGCCCGGGTGTCTCTGCAGCGTCTTGGCCCGCTCCTGCTCCGGGGCCTGGGTCGCTGAGAACTAGCTGCTACCCTCCCTGAGTCAGGAGGCCTGCTTTCCCTCTGCGGTCACCTGGGCCCGGTGAGTGCGGGGCCCCATGGGGAGCTGAGACAGGAGGGCCGAGGACCCCAGGCGATGGGATTCCCGCCAGCCTGGCGGGAGGGGCAGGTGCTCTGGGTCCGGAGGCCAGAGCAGCATGTGGGTTTCATCTTTGTTCTTGGTTTTTTTTTTTTTTTGGTCCAGCTCCCTGGGTGACAGAGAAATCTTATTACCGCCTAATTTTAGGTGCAGGGATCCAATTATTTACGTATTCATAATTTAGAGGCAGGCAGCGGCAGGCCACTTGCTGTCACAGCGACACGCTATAAATAGCAGCGGACCCTCCCTGCTCCCCCGGGCGGCCAGAGGGGACCCAGGGCTACGGCCTGCTCCCTGCTCTGGATTCTGTGCTCTGCGCCCACCGGACGCCCCTCTTCAACGAGCTGGGATGCGGGTGGGCTTTGGTGGGACCCACAGGCCTCCAGGAAGACGCCTTTCTGTAGCGGGATCGCACCTCTGGCACACAGAGACCCGGAGGAATGGGACAAAGGTGGGCGCCGTCCTCCCTTCCCTGGGGGATGACCTCGGGTTCCAAACACCTTGGAGCCTAGTGTCCCGCACGAGTGCTACTCAGCCTCTGAAGAGGGGCCACTATGTGTGTGCATGTGTGTGTGCGTGTGTGTGTGTGTGTGTGTGTGTGTAATGCCCAACTGCTGTGTTCACATGCTCTTGTAAGGTATAATGACAGCTCATTCCTGGAGAAAGGAAATTTTGAAGCCATGAAATCCCATACTCACATTGATGTCGGAATTCCATTCAACAGACACAAAACCACTCTGTCCAGTTAAGACGCATGCTGGATGTCTGCTCGTCTCCTTTGGAGCCATTAAGAGTTTGCAAAATAGTTTGTGCCTTGTTGACCTGAATGTGCATAAGATTGGCTTCCCATCTATGAGTCTAGAAAAGATAAACAAAAACCAAGATCCTGGTAGAAAACAGTATCATCATAAACCCTACAATCCGCCGAACTTGGGCTCCTATGCAATCTGGGTAAACTGTGGGAAGAGGTTTCGTAAGTACCGCAGCATGACAGACACCAAAACGAAGGCACAGAAGCGTGCCCACCAAAGGTGGGCCCCTGGCGAGCAGCAGTGGGGGCAGCCCCCGGGAGGACGGGAGGCACGGGAGTTCCCATCCCAGGATGCCACGCCCTGCAGATGGGCACGTGCCCAGAGACAAAGCCACATCGCCCCCTTCCTAGCCCTGCAGTGGGCTAAACAGGTTCACCTCGGTTTGAGAAAAAAGTAATGTTTTCTTTTTTGTTATGTTTCAGAATAATAAAATTAGATCTATGCATACAACTGCTTTTTTCAGCAGCGAGGTAAATACAGATTCAGTGTAAAAGAATGGTTTATAATTATCCTTGTTCCAGTGAAAATTAGATATTTGAGCATTAAAATGTAGAGAGGATTTAAATTTAATTCTAGCTCTTTCAAAATTGTATTTTAATTTTAAAATAATAAATTAAAGTGTTATCACACATTGATCTAACATCCTTCTTCAAAGGAATCCGGTGCTCTCGCCGGTGAAGGCGGGAAAAGCCCTGCGAGCACCCTGGGCGGGAACTCTGCAGAAGGGCCACTTCACATGGTCAGTGGCCCACAGGGCGCGTTTAGGACGTGATTTATGCGGCTCTCTTCCTCAGGACTCTGCAAATATTTATGAAACTCCCACATCAATGTTCTTCTTTTTATCTTTCTGTTCGCGCAGCCCTGCTACAGCCTAATTGAAATACAATAATTACAAATGGGCTTAGTTCCTCAATTTAATTTCCTCGCAAGCAGTGCCATTTATTTTTCTTCGGCTTTGTTAACATGCCTTAATTAAAAGATTTAACAAAGCTAAGGAAACAAAATGCCATTGGGGGCATCGCACCCTGGGCTCTGTCTGCAAGACAGCCCTGCCAATGTGCGTGAGCCCTCCTAGAGGGCAAGGGGAGGGCAGGGAGAGGTCCTCCCTCCAGGGTGGAGGCCTGCGGCTGTCTTCCCAGCCAGGTGTACCAAGCAGTGGTGACTCCCGAAGGCCGGATGGCTCAGGAGCCCAGGAGCTGGGGCTCTGTGGCCTGCACTCATGGCTCATGTGGCCACATCTACATGGTGCATTCCGGGCAGGTAGTTAGTTGTCCTGGGTCCTTGTTGCCGTGTCCTTTAAATGGGGCAAATAAGTCTATGCAGCAGGGCCAGCATGGCTAATGAACGTGCTGTTCTGGCAAAGCCCCCACGTAACGGAAGCAGCAGACCCACCATGCGTCTTTCACCAGGAGATGTGCTACCGAGAAGTGTATTAGTTTTAGATTTAAAAAACTACCTTTTTCAGAATTAAACAGCAAATAAATTATTATCATGGCAATAAAGCATTCTAAGAACATATAGTTGTACATCTCTTGAAAATGCTAGTCGTCACGGGATGCTAAAAACCACTTTAATGGATTTGTGAGATGCGTTGATGGAACACAAACTACTTTGCCCTGGTTCTTGGCACCAACGTTCTCGGCCAGATCTGCCTTCTTAGGCTTTTAAGTCAGTTTAAAGGAATTTTCAACCCTGAAGGAGCAGTGGAGGACACCGCACAGAACAGGAGTCACATCCACGATGGTGGGGCTCCGTGACCAACCACGTACGGGAATGTGACGAGCCAGTCCCCCTGCACAGGCCTCGACCTTCTCCCCTGTAACACAGGCAGGTGGGGCTAGATTGTCCTGACCACATCCTCCAGCACAGAGAGACTGGGTGGGCTTTGCTGACTTTGAACAAGGGCAAGACCTCCTAGTGCCCAATTTCCCACCATGACAGGGTCCCTCTGATTGGGTGATGCCCGGGTTCCTCGGTTATCAGCACAAACATGAGCCACAAACTTTCTAGTGAGAGAAAAGACACAGGCTCGGTTTTTGTCTTGAAGGTCTACCAAATGCCTAAAAAAATCCATGAGTGTGCGCAAGGTCAAGAACAGTGAGAAAAAGAAATGAAGATGTAAGACATCATCTTTGCCATCAAAGCTTTTCTCCACTTCAGGAAAAATATCAAATTCATAGAAGTTGAATGCAAACACCGTCTGGTAGTGCAGGCGTGCTGCCTGTTTGCGAGGGCAGCGCCGGGGGTTAGCGACCTAGAACGCACCCTGGTCTGGCGGGGCTGCTGCACTCTGGCAGGTCTCGGGCAACCTTCACCTGCTCTGGTCTCCATCTCCTCACCTTCAAATGGGTATAGTCGTGGTGTGGTTCTCTTCTGAGGGCTGAACAAAATCATGTGCACAAACCTGTTTTGACAGCCAGGAGATGTCCGGTAAATGTTGGTCTTGCTAGTTTTTTATTTCAAACTGAAAACGATTTCTATGGTCGAGGAACATTTCTTGGTGAGGGTTGAGCTTGAACTGGGCTCTGGAGGGTGACTCCGTGCAGGAAGTAGAAGTGAACGGCCGCTGTGATTTACCCGGGCGGCCGGACTCGTGCAGGCTCCTGCTGGTCTGGAGCAGAGCTTGTGTGCCGGGAGGAGGGTAAGGGGCAGGTGTGAAGGGCGAACAGATCAGTTACACGCGGTCATACATCACACTCAGGATGGGGAAGGTCACGTTTTCGGAAGAAGGATCATTTCGTGAAGATGACAGCGGTAGAAAGTGGCAGTGACGTGTCTCTGTGCATCTTGAAATGCTAACGATCTGGTGACACAGGGAGCCCCGTGTGCCGGTGCTCTCCCCGCCATCGCCCGCACGTGGGACGAGGGGCTTGCGGGGTCGCGGACTTCATCAGGTGAGTAGTGGAAATAACAACCAACGGCGTCCACCGTTCGGCTTCTGCGAGTGGGAACCCGGGAGCGTGAGTCCCGCTGCAGCTCTCACAGCGCGGAACGCGGGGGATGCGGACACCCCCCTTCCTCACCCCTGCCCCGGCGCTGCGGGGAAGACGGTCACACGAGGAAACACTGTTCTACCTGGAGTCCGGATTCAACACAAAGTGCTTTCCCGAAGCACGTGGCTGGTGGAGAAGTCTGTTTCTACAGCTTCAAACCTCCATGGCACTTGGCAACACAGTAGCTAGCGCCGGTTTCTAAAGCACAAACGCAAGATCCCTGATCCTTTCTGGACGACTTGGGCCGCTGCCCCGCGTCTTCTCGTATTAGACAGAAGCATATGACTCCCCTGCTTCTCCGCTGACAGACAAGATAGGACACTGGGCTTGGGGACGCCTTTGCCTTCTCTTCTTTGCGTCCCATGGATCCAGACAAAGAAGCACATTAAACAAAACAAAACTCCATCTGATGGGAAAAAATTAAGTCAAGCTTCACTCATTCACCAAATATTTCCTGCGGGCTTACTTCATGCCGGCAGTCATGAGAGTTGGAGGCTGTGCCATGGGGGAAGGGCGGCTGTGCGAGGCCAAGGCCCCCAGGCCCCCGGGAGCGGGCGCTGGCGAGTTCAGCTGGACGGCTGGAGCCAGGCCAAAGGAGGAGTAAAAAACTTGGCAATTTTAGAGAAGATAAGGAGTGCCTAGGAAGGAAAGAAAGAAGGTTGACTTGAAGTCTATTTGTTTAGGAAATTGGAAAATGGATGGTTAATGTAACATGTGTCTTATTCAGTACCTTTATTTTATTCATTTATTCAAGGACCGCTATAGGAAAGCTCTTCATGTGCTACGTGATAAAAAGAAAACAAAGTAAAATATTACTTTCTAACTTCTCTAGTGAGCCAGACAGGTAAATAATAGAGTGTGATAAATTCTATAAAAGTAGCACATAAAAAATCTACTGTTGAAAAGGCAATATAGAAATATGGCAAAAACTCTAGTATATTCAAATAGAATAGTAATATATACATAAAGATGCATAAGACATATATGTGCATATGTACATAAGATACATATACATAAATAGATATCTACTAAAATATCTGTCTAGAAAAAAGTAGGAAAGGGGAAACAAAGAGGACCAAAACTGAGGGAATGAAAGAATAATGGAACGGTGGATGTACAGTGAACTATTGTGATATTTACATTAATAGAAGTGGTCTGAAAGGCAGAAATTATTAAACTGCATTTAATTAAAAAAACATCAGCTATATGTTATTTCAAGAATTATACTTTAGTCATAAAACATATATAAGTTTAAAGTAAAAATAATTTAAAAATTCACTTAAACAGCCAAGAAATCTTGAGTAGCTGTAACAATACTGGGGAATATAGCCTTGAAATGAAGAATTTCACCAAGAATAAAAATAAATACCAAATGATGGTTCAAAGGCCAATTAACTGAGAAGACATGACAATTCTAAATGCGTTTGCACCTAACAATAGAGTTCCAAAACTCATAAAGTAAAAACTGACAGAACTGCAGAAAGCAGTAGACAAATCCACTGTTATTGTTGGAGATTTCAACATTCCCTTCTCAGGAGACAGACAGAACTAATACCTAAAAGAGAACATAAATCAGGAAAGACACAGATGAGCTGAATAACATTTCGACAATGTGACCTCACTGACATTTGTAAAAACCTTCGTTCCAAGTCAGCTGGAGATGTGTTTTTGCCAAGCGTGTGGAACGCTCAGCAATATAGACCATATTCTGGGCCATGTAACAAAATCTGACAAATGTGAAAAAAAAAAACCTAAATTATACAAACGTGTCTTAGGTCATAATGGAATTAAGTTAGCAATAAATAACAAAGTTATTAGGAAACTGCCCTAAATATTTGGCAAACAAAAGATTTCTAAACAACGTATGGGTCAAAGAAAACCATAAGATTGGCAAAATATTTTTAATTGAATGAAATGAAAAGAAAACATGTGCGGTGTAGCTAACCCCCTCCTTAAAATGAAGTTTATGGCGTTAACATGCTTATCATCAAACAGCGTAAAGATGTCAAGTCCATGATCTCAGCTACGCTCAGAAGAAACTAGAAAGAACAGAGTAAATTGAAGCCAAAGTAAACAGAGGCAAGAAAACAGCTAGGCCAGATGCTGGTGGAGCTGAGGACATAAGAAGAGAGGACGGTGCTTCTTCAAGGTCAGTCAACTGGACACATCTCTGGCCAGACCAGGCAAGAGAAAAACGGGGAACGCAAGCTACCAGCATACAAAAGAAAGTGGAAATCCCTTCCCATCCTCCCCAAATTCAAGGACAAAAAGGAAATAAGGCAAACAATGTGCGCATAAATGTATACAGTTTAGATAAATGAAAGAGATAAATTCCTCGATAGACACAAACTATAAAAACTCATGGAGAAGAAAGGGGTCATTGGAATAATCATGTTCTGTTGAAGAAGTCGATCTTCGAGGTAAACAGTCCCTCAGAAAGGAAACTCCAGGCCCCTATTAAACCGAACGCCTGAGGAGGGAAAAGAACTCTCAGAACACCGACCCTTCCGGGAAACAGACCAGGAGGGATCACTCCCCGCTTCGTCCTGTGTGACCCGCACTACCCGGTCCCAAACCCAGAGAAAGGCATTGCAGGAAAAGTGTGGGCCCACACTGCTCATGAGCACAGACACCAAAACCCTCGACCAAGTTTCGGCAAAGCCAGTTCGGCAATGCGTAAGGAGAACAAAACACGAGCCGGTGGGGTTTGTCTCAGGAACACAAGGTTCTGTCAACATTCAAAATGCAATTCTTGTAGTTCACCAAATCAGCAGATTTGAGAAGAAAAAAGTGATCATTTTAGTGAATGCAGAAGAAATCATTTGACAAAACTCAGTATCTATTCCTGTTAAAATCTCACAGCAAATTTCTTAACCTTATAAATTTCTTAACCTATATCTTATGAGCAGCATCTAGATGAAGATGACAGCTGATACCATAATTCCTGGTGAAAACCTGAGAGCTTTCTCCCCAGGGCTGGGAACAAGACAAGAAGGTCTGCCGTCTTTGACTCCTAGTCAACATCGTACAGGAGATCCCAGAAAGTTCAAAAGGGCCAAAGAGAAACAAACATCTTCTAACTCTGAAATGAGGAAATAAACTCACTCTGTTCCCAGGCCAAAGGAAAACAAAAGAATCTGTGGGCCATAGAGACCAGCTAAGGTTTTAGAGAGGACAGGGGAGCTGAGATGGGGTTTGAAGAATGGGTTGAGGTTCGTCATCAACCAGGGGCCAGAAGGGCCCTTCGAGGAGGACTAGAGAGCAGGGAGACCTCCGGGCATGTTGCTGGATCCCCCACGGTCACTGACAGTGGAGTTTGCACTTCCTACACATGCCGGAGTGGACGGGAAGAGTGGACAGTGTTGGCTAGGCCGTGTCTGCACACACAAGGCCAGGTTTGGAACCATTTTCCGTAGGCTCAAGGCCGGGGATGGGGTTGGGGGGATGCACCTGGAGGAGGGCAGCAGGCCAGGGACTGATGGTCCTGATTTCCTTGCTCTTCCCAATATGTCCCTCATGGTATTTTTTTCTAAAGATTTGAATTTATTTCTAATTTTTAAAAAACAAGCTTTTTTGCACAGCATTGCTACTGTGATTTAGCAGACATGAAAGTTCTCATTTGCATCTCTGTGTAGAAGCAAACAGTTTCAGGAGCCACTGTCTTGCCTCCATGGGTGACACGCACCGCCGTTCCCTGTGGACATTTACTCTGGTGCAAGGTGTGGGCAGGCTCCGGGGGAGGGAGTGGAGAGGAGGAAGCAGGCTGGAGACACTGGGCATTGGTTTCCTAGCTGGTGCCTCCTGTGGACGAGACAGGCCATCAGCCAGGTGCAGGGCTGGGTTTGGAGGTTGGTGGTTGTGTGGAGGGTTGTGACTTTGCCATCATCATCGTGACCGCCCTCCTGCCTTCTAACTCATTAATTTTTTTTTAACAGAGGTATTCGTGGTTAAAACTAACGTACTTGTCGTGGTCTGTCAGATACACCGCTGCTGTTCTCGTGGAGACTGACTGCATTTGCGGGGCGGGGACAGGCTTCTTGGATCATTCCTTAGAGGCCATCGTTCCATGTGATGATGAAGAAGTGATCGAAAGTGGAGAGATGCTACATCTTGCCTCAATGGATATCTGGCATTTCTGTCCAGGCTTTTGAACACTGAAACATTTTTCATCCTCTCGTAAGTAATAACCAACGGAGGACTCCCTCCGAGCCGGGCAGTTTTCTAGGTGTATCATGTATTTTAACTCTTGCGGTGTTCATGGTTTCTGCACCTTTATTCCCATTTTCCTGATGCAGGAATGAGGTCCAGAAAGTTCAAGTAACTTCCAGGATACAGAGGAAGCCTACAGCGGAGCTGGAACTGAATTACAGGTCTGCATCCCGAGCCTGGCCTCTGACCCCACACACAGACCGCTTGGAGGCAACATTCTTAGTGAGCGAACTTTATACAGCACTGGCAGCAACCCAGGGTAACTCCTTGATTGAAGTGTCATTAAACATAATTTTAAAATTTATTTTCTTGAAATTATTTTCATTAGGATAAATTATTTGCCATATAAAAACTTAAACATTTTAAAAAAGAAAGATCTGCCTCAGCTTTCTCCTGTGGCCATTTGTTTTACCAAGTTCTGTTTTTCCCTGGAGTCAGGTCAGTTATTATAAATACTGGCACAAAGGTTTGATTATTTGGCCAATATTTGGTCAATTGTACATTTTCTTGGTCATTGTTGGACTTATTTTTATTGATTATTCCTATCTTGAATATTTAATAAGTTTTGCCTGGTTTCTTGGGAGCGATTGCTCTCATATGCCTCCGAATTTCTTCACAGAGGTTGAGAAGGAAGGTGTGAATGCCTGGGCCAAGAACGTCGGGTGTATAGAAGTTACCAGAATCATCAAACGGTACTGGACCTCCACGTGGGAGACAATGAGTCTAGATTGGGCCCATACATCTCCCACGAGAGTTAACTCAACAAAGACCATAGAACTAGATGTAAAATGCAGATCTGTGAAAACCCCTGAAGCTACGCACTGAGCAGAAGACCTCAGGGAGCTTGTGTGACTAAACCAACTTTGTCCCCATGATCGAAAGGCCGTCACTCAAGAGACACAGTTTGTTTGGGAAGGAATCTTATTCAGGAAACCACCACCTGGGGCAAGGCCACCCAGAAGCCACCCATCACCTTCAGGAAGCCACCACCACTCCTGTCCAAAAGCCAGTCCCACAGTTTCTGCCTGTGAGAACCTGGCCCCATGGTTCTCAACGGCCTTGAGGGTGGTTAATCAGCAGAGGGACCACAACAGCCTTCAACACTCCTTGATCACATGCCCACTCGGCCATGCCAGGTGCAGATGGCACCTCCGTGCTCAGGGGCTGGGCCAAGGGCTTGGTTTCTGTTTCGTGATGTGCAAGAGTGTTCTGTCCTTTCTGCAAAGGAGGGAAAGGTCTACAGATACACAAAGGGAGGTCAGTAAAATCATTCATGTGACCTGAAAAGATAAAAGCATTTTGCTAAAGAGGGAAAAAAAAAAAAAAAAAGCTAGGCTGATCAGAAGGCCAAGGCAGCTTCGAACAGACTTGTTGGTCTCTATGGCCTAGGAACATGCTGGTCCTTCTCTCCCCAAGGCCAGTGGTCTGCAAATCTCAAAGAAAGTAAACTAGTTCTGCTACAGATCAAGGACTCTGGGTCAACAAGCAAGGAGTGTGTGTACCTGAAGCAAGGTAATCCTTGGTACAGGCCATAATACCTGGGCGTGGCCACGGCTTTCTAGACGCGGCCTCAAGGTCATGATCCTTGGAAGAAGTGATGGATGAACTGTGCTCCATTCCAACAGGAATTTCTGTTCTAAGAAAGACCATGTCAAGAAGATGAGAAGAAAAGACACAGACTAGGAGAAAATATTTACAAAAATACATTTGATGAAGGACTGTCCCTCAAAATATGCAAAGAGCTCTTACAACTCCATAGTAGGAACACAAACAACTTGATTAGAAAATGGGCCAGAAGTCTTAGCAGACCCCTCACCAAAGAAGACTTGCAGATGGCAAAACCAAGCCCGAGAAAAGATGCCCCATAACATGGGCCATCAGGAAATGAGGATTAAAACACTAAGAAGCCACTGCACACCTACTTGGATGGCCAAAATCCAGCACTGACACTAAACACTGGAGAGAGCGTGGGACCACAGAAAATCTCATTCCTTCCCCCAAAATGGGGAAGCCAGGAACCTGGGTGGCTCAGTGTGTTAAGCCTCTGCCTTCAGCTTGGGTCATGATCTCGGGGTCCTGGTATTGAGTCCCACATTGGGCTCTCTGCTCAGGGGGGAGCCTGCTTCCCCCTCTCTCTCTGCCTACTTGTCATCTCTCTCCCTCTCTCTGTCAAATAAATAAGTAAAATATTTAAAACAAAACAAAAACAAAATGGGGAAGCCAGCATGGAAGAGAGTTTGAGAATTCCTTACAAACATGAACTCCTGCTGTGAGATCCAGCAACAGTGCTCCTTGGTATTTACTCAGAGGCAATGAAAACGTGTCCACACCACATTCTTTGTGGGGACGTCTACAGTGGCTTTATCCATAACTGTCAAAACCAAGATGTCCTTCTTTGGATAAAAGGATAGAAAGGCCAGCCGTAGTACATCTGGATGTTATAGTGTTATTCCAAGCTAAAAACTGAGCTGTCAAGCCGTGAAAAGACATGGAACAACCTTAAACACATATGACTAAGTGAAAGACGCCAATCTGAAAAGGCTACCTTCTGTCGGATTCCAACTCTATGACGTTCTGGAAAAGGCCAAACTATGGAGACAGTAGAAAGACCAGTGACTGCCAGGGGTCAGGGTGGGGCAGGGGAGCACAGAAGGTTTCCAGGGCCATGAAGCAGCTCTGTGTGATGTTGGGATGGTGGGTACATGTCATATACATTCCTGCAAACCTACGGAAGGTGCAGCTCCAAGAGTGACCCTAACGTGCACTGTGGGATCTGGATGATGAGGACGCATCCATGTGGGTCCATCAATTACAACAAATTTGCCACTCTGGTGGGGGCATGCCTAGCAGGGGAGGACGAGAGCGTGTGAGGCCAGGACATACATGGGAATGCCCCCAATGAACAAATGTAAAAAATCCAAAAAAAGATTCCAGCATCCTCACCGAGCTCTGTTTTAGTCCTAACCCTTTCTACAGACCGTTCTACTAGGTCTGTTAGTTTCTTTTGTAAGGTAGCTCTCTGTCTAACTGTTGTACTTTCAAAGTGCAAGTTGTGGAGTGAAAAGTCTTAACCAAGCACACGCGAGGTTTAGGAGAGAAAGCCTTTGTGGAAAACCCTAGAAACCGACCAAGCAGCAAACACACTGTAGACACATCCACCGCGGTGTTCTGGCAAATCTCTCCTTTCCTTTCTCTCCCAAAACTTCTCTTCCTCCTCCTCCTGCATCTGAAATGCTCAGTGCCCCAGACTGCCCACGAGGTCCTGCGCCATGCAGTGCCCATGCATGCCAGCCCGCAAGCTCCCTTTTGCATTATTTGCTTCATTCAAATTCACCTATGAGAAATATTTGGGTTGCACATTATTTAACGTTTATATATTTTTTAGAGATCATTGACAATAAAGTGGTTCTGGGTGAAAATAAGGGTCTGCCCACGTTCTTGATTCATATATTGTCCCTTGTCAATGACAATGTTTATGAATACAGAATAGCGTTTCCTGCTCACAAGGAGCTTTTGAAAACATGATTTGAATTACCTTTCCAGAAAAGGAAACAATTGTATCAAGACCCTCAGGACAGATTTTTCAGTGTGTTGAAGGTTTGTGGTTACATCTTCGTAGAACTTTTTCTCAGGTTGTAAGGACGGAGACTGTGAACTGACCAGGTAGTCCCAGCCGGCCGGTAATCAGGGAGGGCTTTCCTGTGGAGGCATGCGTGCCGAAACCCAAGAAGGTGACTTCCAGCCATGCATGTTGCCCCCAGCCCTTGGTCCACAGGCACTGAGGCCCTAGCATCAGGGAAAGTGGCCTGGCAGCCCAGTGACAAGCCTGGGCAGTGAAAATCCAGAGCAGCTATCGGGCTCAGACAAGAGTCAAATTGCAGAAAACCCAAACAAGGTGACAGAACACAGGAAAGATGGCTGCACTGAGACAGGACACGGAGGCTCTGAGAGGGGAGGTTCCATGGCAAGGCTGGTGGCCTACATGAGGAACTCGGTAGTGCCTGCTTGGGGTGTGTAGAGACGCCCCATTCTCACCCACAGACTTCAGATCGCAGCCCAAGGCTCACACTGTGAGCTCGAGGACAGCTGGCTCACCTGTGCACAGCAGGGGCGGGACCTGGGGACAAAGCGAGAGCCTCCTGCGTAATCCTTAGGGGGTTAAGTGTGTACACCCGAGGCCTAGTGAAGATACCTACTGGCATCTCGAAATTCCTTTTGGAAAACTTTAAAAAATAATGAGTTAAAAAAAAAAAAAGAATGACATACAAACAGGCACTATTCTTGATTTGGACACACAGTTTGTGTTCTCCACCCCCACATCAATCCCCTCTGAAGCACGTTGTCATATCGCTAGTGTTTTAAACCCCTCACTCCAGGGGCTGTCTGGGGTCTGGGAGCTTGGAAGCTACACGCACAGGTTCACTGCTTTAAAGAAAGCAGCCAAGCTTGAAGTTCGATCTCTGATTATCAGTTAAGTCCCAGCAGTTCCCATAGAGGTCATCAGGTGTTTTTCCTTCCATCAAACAGTAAGCAATATTCTGAACGCTTCCAGGAGTCTCTATTTAAATCCAGAGCTGGGTGGGATTCAGCTGTAAAAGCCATAAAGGGAAATAGGAAAAAAGGTCATTAAGAAAATCAAGTCCTAGAGAAAATACAAGTATTTCCCCATTAACAGAGGAGGATTGAAGAGAATCTAGAAATTTACTTCAGATGTCATTGCAAAATGTTCAGCATGCTGTATAAAGTATGGGGAATGCCTCAGAGAAGAAGGAAGAGAAAAAGAAGAAAGGCAAAGGCATAGTCTACTCCCAGAGCCTGGGAGACAGGGCCAGAATAAAGGTCTCTATTTCTACCTTGGGAGGCACCGTGTAGACGCTGCCCCAACTGCACACCCACCTGATACGGCTCAGGACAGCTCACGGGGGTGGCTGAGGACTGGGAATTCTCCGCATGTCTGTGCCACTGCAGGCAACCACACAAGACGCCTCTGTCCTCTGCCTTCTATCATCCTTCGGTCCGGGGGCCATCCGTGGGACCCCAAGTATTTGCAACCAACAGCTTTTGCAAACGTCACTTGTACAGGCCACGGGAACAATGACTGCTGTTATTTCTGAGATTTTAAAATGACATATATCTTAAAATGTTTAGAAAAACAAGCATTTTTTGGTCAACAAAATGGCACAACCCCACAGCCCTCAGAAGCCTGGAGGCTGCCTTTGAGCTGCCATTGAGAGGCTGTCCTCAGCGAGCCTGTTCTCTCTGTCCTCGCTTCCTCACGAGTCCTCTCCCTTCATGTCCTCAGCATCCCGTGCGTGTCCTCTGCCCTGGCTCAGTCACCATGAGGCTATTAAGGGACTCTCCCTCCTGGAAATGTGGTGCGGGGCTTAGTCACCACAGGAAACGTCTAGAATAATGCCTCTGCACCGGGAAGGGAAACACCACCTCACGGCACCTGCTTCAGCTCCACCACCGCAGAGGCCACATTTAGTCCGTGGGTCCCCGTCCTGGAAGGCGGGCATGCTATCAGTTCTGCTGGGTTACAGTGCAGATGAGATGAACTTAACACCCGAAGCTGTCACACTCCCTACTAGATGATCGTGAGCTGGGTGGGAACTCCGTGACGCTAACCCAATGGGAACAGCTTCTATGTCCCGGGACTGTGAGCCACACGGAAGAGCTCCCTTTGCACAGATGCGCAGAAATCCACATTTGCAGCCGAACACCTGCCGTCTTCCTCCTCTTCTGCAGGAGACACCCTGAGAACTGGGGGTCTGTGTTCTGAGGACAGGAGGCCCCTTCCTGCAGGTACAATAATACACAGTGCATGGCCGGACGGGGCAGTCTTGGTCTTAAGTCATTGAAAAGGCATTTCAAGTGAGGTTTGAGTAATGTTTGGGGGCCTCACCTAACACTTGACAGCAAATGACCACCCTGGGGAAGATGCTGATTTTCTTTTTAAATTTAAATTCAATTAGCCAAGGTATAGTACATCATTAGTTTTTGATATAATGTCCAATGATTCATTAGTTGAATATAACACCCAGTGCTCACCATATCACATGCCTTCTTTAATTCCCATCACCCAGTTACCCCATCCCATGGACAAAAGAACTTTTTGCAAGACACGTCTCTGAAAGCAAGGGACACAAAAGCAAAAATGAGCTACGGGTACTTCAGCAAGATGAAAAGCTTCTGCACAGCAAGGGAAAGAGTCAGCAAAACAAAGAGGCAACTCGCGGGATGGGAGAAGATATTCGCAAATGACACTATGGACAAAGGGCTGATACCCAAGGTCTATAAAGAACTCAAACCCAAAACCCAACAAACAAATAATCCAGTCAAGAAATGGGAAGACGCCGATTGCCTGCAGTGCCCCGCCCTGCTCCCCACTGCCGTGGGCTCCCAGAGGTGCGGCCTTGCAGAGCTGGTGGCAAAGGGAACCGTGGAGGCCACACAGACTCCGACCATGAAGCCTTCCCCTCCTTGGCCGTGAGATGAGCCGTCGTTCCTGGGCTCCATCCAGAGCACGCGCGCCGTCCAACACTGCCCGGGAGCCCACGGAGAAGGAGGCTCAGCACTCGGTGCTTTCCGCGTCCGAGCCTGCCGTGGAGGTTTTAATCACGTTTCTGCTCCTTTGGCCCCAGCTTTATGAACAGAGACGAGTGATCATTCTGGCGTGAAGTTCGGGGTGGAAAGAACGGATTCGATCACATCCTTCATCAGACATCTCCAGGGTTCAAACCACACTCAGGGAGGCTGGGAGATTTTATCCTGTAGCCCAGGCCCGAGAAACCCACACGGTGAGCAGGAAATTGGACTGTTCCCATACAGGAAATAACAGCACTCTGTCAAAATCTACAGGAGAAACATGTGTTCGAATTTGCTGTCAACGCCACACATATCTGATCGGGGGGCGGGAGAGGACGAGCCTGCCGGACAGCCGTGATGTCGGCACCGGCCTCCTTTTCAGCAGAGCCCGCGGGTTCAGAGACGCTGGCGGAGGGCAGCCCTTCCCCCGGGAGAGATACACACGCCCTGTGAAACGTGCACGTACACAGTCCGTGTGTGCGAAATTCCACGGATTTCAGAGCGCCAGTTTTGGAGGAAAGAAATGATCTGATCCACAACAAGAGAAAGGGAAGAGCGTCACACTCAGACGAGGCAACGAGAACGGATTAAAATTTGCCGAAATCGGGGCACCTGGCTGGCTCAGTTGCTGCAGCGCGTGACTCTTGATCTCCCGGTCCTGAGTTCAAGCCCCACACTGGGTCTAGAGATCACTTTTTAAAAAGTCCTCTCCGGCAGTCCGCAGCCCAGTCCCCTCTTGGAGAGGGAGAGGCAGCTTGGGGACCGGACCTTTTCACCAGCCTCTATGATGCCCCCAGGCCCAGCGTGGGTTTTCCTGGTTTCACAGCCACTTCTTGGCTGAGGACACAAAGGGTCATGGGTTAGACCCATCGCTACCCCCACACCGGCCCACTGGGCCCCGCGGCCACTGCTCCCACAGAACCAAGGCTTACGGCTGCAAATAATGACATCTGTGCAGAAAGACAGTCCAGCCTTCATGGCTCTCTTCCGTTTGACGTGCTCGGATCGCCTGACCGGTGTCCTTTCTGAGCACCGTGGAGGTGCCCTCTCTAACCCACACCACGGACAGGGAAAGGCAAGGTTTTCCCATCGGACAGAGACAGTGTTGGCGTGGCCTGAGTGGGCAGCTGACAAAGGCCCAAAGGTGCCTCTTCCGGCCCCGCAGCCGCCTCCGTCCCACGTGCAGCCAGGGAAGGCGGTCGTCCCTGCCTGGGAGTCTCCACGGGCCGTGGTCACAGATGGGAACTTCACGGCTGCAACAGCGCAAATCCGTTCTTCACAGAATGGAGGTCGGGGTAGATCCGGGGTGTCTCCGGCTGCTTCCTGCCTGCGACTTCAGGGACAATCTGTCCCCCACCTTCTGTGGCTGCTGGAGGCCGTCTGCGCTGTCGGCTCGCGGCCTCGTCCCGTCTCAGGCTTTGCCTCGGGCTCCTGTCTCTGCCGGCTCGCCCCAACCCTCCAGCCCCTCATACGGAGCCTGTGACTGCGTCGGACACACCCAGGGTGTGGGCTCTGCACCCAAAGACATCGAACTTAAACGTCTTGTAAAGTTCCTTGGCCACAGAAGGCAGCACGGTCCCGGATTCTGGGATCCGCACGTGGACAGCTCTGGGGCGTGGTCCAGGCCCCTGCACCTCAGGCAGCCTGGCCATCACGGGGCCACTGACAGCTGTTGGAGAATGAGCCTGAAAGCCACAGTTTTCCCAAGTACATGCCACCAGAAGTTACCAGGTGCCAGGTGGGGAACTTGGCAGGATCCACCCCTGTAGGGAGTGCGGTCCCGAGAACCCAGACCGCCATCTTACTGCAAGGACCGTGGGCCAAGTCACATACTGAGGACAACAGTGGCTCTGGCCCAAGGAGCCCCTTCAGTGTCCTCTGTGCACAGGTGGGGGTGGGGCAGACCCTAGACTTTGCCCTTGTTGGGAGGCAGATCGAATCCCAGCCCGGCTCTGCTGCCTGATCCGGGAAGGATTTTTAGCCGCGTGCTCGAGAGCAGAGAACGGACCCCCAGGCGTTAGGCAGGCCTGGACCCTCTGCTGCCCCATCCAGCCTCACCCTCGTGTGGGGGAAGCA
Source organism: Lontra canadensis (assembly GCF_010015895.1). NCBI lineage: Eukaryota > Metazoa > Chordata > Mammalia > Carnivora > Mustelidae > Lontra > Lontra canadensis. The sequence continues at coordinate 1,441,640 of NW_022631016.1, read as the reverse complement.
TTCCCATGTGGCTCTGCCCGTGACTTGGCCCGTTGTCGTGGTCGGGGTCAAGGGCACTGCAGGCAGGAGGGTGGCATGAAGGATGGGTGGGGGTCAGTGGGACGGAGGTCATCTGCAGGGCCCTGACTGAGCCATGTTAGTATGTGGACACCACACCGTCAGTGTTATTTCCTGATATGCGACAGAAATGTGTGTTCTAGTAAAATCTTCAGGTTAGTATTGGTTCCGCTTTTAAGAAAAAACTTTATTTTTAAACAGTTTTAGAATGACAGGGAATTGTAAAGATGCTACAAGGGTTTCTAGGGACCCAGTTTTACCTCTTACTGGATCTTAGTTCAGTGCGGTCCCATCCGTCACAATTCATGAGCAAATGTCAGTATGTTATCATGAGCCAAGGCCCATACTTTATTCAGACGGCCTTCGTTTCTACCTCCTTCTCCAGGATCCCGTAGAGGACACCAGGCTTTATTACTAGTCACCAAACCCAAGGGCCTCTAGACATCTCCTTCTAGAAATGCTACAGTTTTGTGCACGACATTTGGGTGTGCGTCACTTTGAGCTCGTGTTTGTGGAAGGCTTAGGCATGTCTTGGTTCCTTTGGTTCCTGGGGGCCGGCTGCAGGCGAATGGCCCATCGGTCAGTGTCTATGGAGAAGGCGTCATCCTCACTGACTTGTCCTCGATTAGCTCCCGGGAGCAGCTGCACACGTGTGTGGCTCTACCTGTGTGCCTCCACCCCTGTGATCTGGGGCCTGTCCTCTCGCCGCAGCCAGGAGGGCCGGTCCCTGCTGCTTGACCACAACACCTGCGCCGGGCGCATGGGCCCTGAGAACCACGGCCTCTCCGCAGCCTCGGGTTAGTGCTTCCGGCCGCGGCTCTCCTGTATGCGTTGTAGACTCGGTGAGTCCCCGTCTACACAACGGCTTCGGGCGTGTTGGCTGATCTTGTGCTGAAACCATAGATTGGGTAGGAAAGAAGCAGCGTGTTAACAACACGAGTCCTCCAGTCCACAAACGGGAATATCTCTGCATTTATCTCTCTGATTTTTAGCCCGAGTTTTGTAGTTTTCGACATAGAGAAGGTAAACCGATTCTATTAGATTTCTGCCTAGGGATTTTGGATTAATGGGTGCGTTGTAAGTGGTGTGTGTGCAGACGGTAGGCATGCGTTTACCTACGGAGAGAGAGGTAGATGCAGACACAGACTGTGTGTGGGTTTGACATTTTAACTGTTCTTTGCTGATATATATAAAATCGATAGGCTTTTCATGTACTAATTTTCTTCAAGTCTGTGACCTTGCCATGCTTGCTCATTACTGCCACGACTTCTTTTCATAGTTCTTTGAGATTTCCACACCCCAGGCACCTGCGTCCCCACTTCCAGCGAGGGCTGCCCGTCCCCGTGTCTCTGAGCAGGACACACCTTCCGCAGAAACGTCGACTTGTCCCAGAAAGCGCCTTTTGGACTTCTATTTGGGGCCCACAAATCTGGCTTACAGATGCTACAGACAGGTGCATACAAGGAGGGACAGAGCCGCGGAGAGGGAGAGACTTTCCAAGAACACGAAAAGCAGACGAGGCGGGGACCGTGCTGAGCAGGGAGAAGCCTTTGTTTACTTTCTGGCGATTTTTCCTTTTCCTCTAATATTTTGCTTCTGGACGGATGGCTGCCCCCGAGGATGTTATATTTAGAAAAGCAGTTGGAGAGGGACGGGGTTACCTTTCAAATCCTCTGGCAAGTTGATCACACAGAGCCTTCCTGCGTGTAGCTCGAAGGCACAATTATGTGTAAGCAGGACCCCCTCTGAGAATTCACGTGAGGGCCCGGCGCCGGCGATGGAGTCGGGGACCACTCGAGTCGCATCTAACGTAATTATGCTAAGAGCTAATATGCTGCCAGCACATCTGTCCTCTCTCCTCCCACAGAAGCAGGAGACCAGACCCTCACACGCGCTCCGTTTCCTCGGCCCCGCGCAGGGCCGCTCTGGGAGGGAGGCAGCTCCCCTGGACGGCAGACCGTTCTGTGGCCCTGCGGACCTGGACCTGCGTGGGCCCCAACCGCCCCCAGCTGGTGCAGCACGTCTCCTTTTTAAGGCACCACTCCTCGCCCTGACTCTGAGCCGGGCTCGGCCAGGAGCAATGATTCTGTTGCCCCGAGGACAGACGCAGCAACATTCAGATGGTCGGGATTATGGGTCCGCGGCGCTAAAGCGGCCTGAGCTGGGCTGACAGAGGCCGCCCCAGCCTTCCGCCAGCCCTGAGGCCAGAGGCCTGCCTGGGACACCTGCACCCACGCTCTCAGGAGGAGGCCCAGGAGGAAACAGGCTCCCACTCCCTCTCCCCGGGCCTGGGCAAAGCCGCACCAGGACCCCTGGCCTCCGTGCGTGACTCAGAGTTAAGCCCATCCCCCGCACGTGAGCCCTGGCATAGGACAGACCCCTAGTGCCACGCAAGAGCTGCATTTCCCTCCTGATGTCACACACGGTGCGTGAGAGCCAGCAGCCAGGCCTCTGAGCCCAAACAACTCCTCTCTGACTTTGTGGCGAGACTCTTCGCCTGCCCGATCTTGGCGTGTGACTTTGGGGATAGGACACTTCTCACCTATACAGCGGGAGCAGGAAGCGCCTGCCCTCCCTGCCGTGCAGGGCGTTCGTGAACATAGAGGAAAGGAGCCTTTTTCTCACATTTGTTACAGCGTCTCGCGATGCAAGAACCCACTGGGTATTGGCTGTAGAGCATTTTTGAGCAAAACCCTAAGAACTTGGGATTCTTTTTTCTTTATATAAAGAAGGTGTGAAGGCTAACATAAGTGGTAGCTGTGACATTAAGAGTCTCAAATAATTAATTCATTTAAAATATTGAGCAAATTCATTCAAGCTGAGCAAGACTGGGGAGCCCACACTGTGGCTCTTGTTGAGAGTGTCCTGGGTGGGGCAGGGCTATCCTGGAATACAACGGGAACCAGAGGAGTGAAGACAGCGGGGAGGGAGGGGGACTGAGTCCAGGACATTTCATGACCCCCTAGTCAGGCTTCACCTATGGGCTCCATGCCACTGGACTGGGGGCAGCTCAGGCGCCTCTGTGACCAGCCAGGTCCCCCCACGCTTGGTGGGGACCCCTGTGTACGCAGCACTGCGTGTGCAGAAGCAGATGGAATCAGGTTGGCTCTGACTGCCTTCGGGAGATCAGAGATCTGAGTTGGTGACAACTGTGAACCGTATGGCTTTGTGGATGTGTGGGGTCCAGCACGGTGTGTGGCCAGGAACTGGTCTGGAGAGGCCACCTTTTTTCTCTGGAGCAGAGTCACGTGCGTGCTGGGTCTGAGGACACAGCCTCACCCAGGAGCCCCTTCGCCAGGATCTCCCCTGACCATGTTTCCTGTGTGAGAAACAGCTACCCTGTAATGGACCCCTCTTCCCACTCTTCCCACACGTGACTCCTTTCCCACTTGTGACCCTCCTTCCTACCCGTGACCCCTTCCAACATGTGACCCCGCCATCTGTAGCTTCCTGGCAAACCCAGGGCAACCCTGTCCAGCATGGTTCAGGAAGCCTGTGGGAGCGACAGCTGGAGTTTCGGGTAAGAGCTCACTCGTGGGGCTCATGCTGTAGCCCCGGCCACCGCCTTCCTCACCAAGACGCGGTCACTCGAAACGGTGAGGTTTTGTGGAGACGCTCTTTGCTCCCAGGCTGCTGAAGCGTCACAGTGCATTCCCTGGCCACTGGCGGGACACGGAGTGTGACGTCAACAGGGCTGAGGCCGGGCGGGCCGCTGTGCTCCTGTGATGAGCTCCGGCTCCCGGGCCGGGGCAGGCTCATGCGCAGCTAGTGCATGGTGGGACCAGGGGTTCCAGTCGGCCCAGAGGAAGCCGTGATGAAGACACGCATCAGTGCTCTCTTCAGGGGTGAGCGTTGGCAACCCGCTCCCTCCATCCACACCCAAGGCTGCGTCCCACTCGGTCCGGCCTCCTAAAGGGCACACATAATGGAGGAATGATAATTTAGGTATTAGACTTCTTTCTTGCTACCCTCTGTTCATGGTTGCAGGGACCCGTCACATGGGACCCAGGTAGTGCATGAGAACCCACATCCTAACAGCTCTCAGAGGCATCTCGAGGGTATGTGCAGCCAGAGGGCCCAGGAAGAGCCCTGCAGACTCTAAGCCAAAGGTGGGTGATGGTCTGATAAGGCAGAAGGAAAGACCCAGAGATGCGGGTGGAGACAGGTGACGTGGGCTTACAGGGGGAAGGCCAGGAGAGGTGTCCAGGGAGCCCAGGAGAGGCAAACGGGACAGAGCATCTGCTGTCGGGATCCCCACACTCCACCTGGCAGCTCTCCGTGGCCCATCCCCTCCTCGCGCAGCCGGCATGCAGAGCGCCAAGGCCTGCCACCCGGCACTCTTCTCCAGCAAGGAGAAGGCAGTGCTCCAAGTTGGCTACCCAGGACCCCTGAGCTTGACCACTGGATCCTGCACATTCTCCTCAGTGGGAACCATGAGCGAGGACAGCGTTGCTATGTTTTCAAGAGAGCGACCGCCATGGGTCATATTCAGGGTGTGCTTGGCCAAACCAGCTTCCAGCACGCACCACGCAGTGTCCAGTGGCATTGTCTCAGAATCCAGACAGAGCCGAGGGGGAAGGAAAAATCCTTTCCACCAGCCGCAGCAGTGCGAGGCCCAGGAAGGGAGGGACATGAGCTGCACCCAAGTCTCCCTCGCATCCTCCTTGGGCGCCTGAACTTGGACCCCAAGTCCTGTGTCCTGGACGAAAGAAGCCGCTGAAAGAAAACACTAGGAACGGAGCCACTGGAGACCCAGGACCTCTTGGTATCCAGACCTTGGCTGCTCTAAGTGTGGTTCCTGGGAGTAGAGCATTGACAGCACCTGGGAGCCTGCGGAAAAGCAGATCAGAACGTAGTGTGGGAAACTGCATGTTAGCCAGATCTCAACGACTCTCACCAGACGCCAGACGTTCTAGAAGACTGCGGTCGCTCTATTCCTTCTATGTTCTTCTAGTCAGGATGGGTAACTCGCCCACTCAGCTGCTGAACCCTGGACAGGGGGAGCTGGTCCTCGTGGCGCAGAGCCGGTGCCCCCTGAGGGAGCAGGGGATGCACTCGGGCCCCCAGTCTGAGGCCCAGCACACAAGCACGCTGAACGGAACCGTGACCGCGGGAGGAAAGGATTTCCGGGAAAGAGCAAGCTGCGAGTTTCCCGATGGTTTGGTGACTACATCCCTGGCAGGTGTCGGATACCATGCTAAGCCATATTGAAGAAATGTTTAGAATTGCTCTCCATGTAGTTTGCTAAAATGATGGTCTTAGTAACCCTCGGTGTTGACTCCTCCTCCTCTGCCCCCGAACCTGCACTATAACATTCTTATTTTTAAATAACATTGTCAAGACATTTATTAATACCACAGGTGACAAAGGTAGATAAAAACACTAAATTGACATGAAACAATACAAGGTGTTTTTCACTCGCTGGAAGTGATGGGTCTTGGAAGAAGTCATGAGGACAAGGGACCACAGGCTGAAAGTAGGGAGGTGTGGGGGTTTCCCCTGGGCGCAGCGCGGCCTCCTCACCGCGGGGACGGCGGTCCCGTTCGTGGGGTCGGCTGTGTCTGCACACCGGGTTGCCGTGTGATTGGGCCTGTGGAACAGAGAAACAGGAACATCTGTGCTGTCCTGCCGTGCTCAGCATAGGACTGGACACGGGGCAACCGTGGACCCGTGACACTGGTTTCTGGGAGACATTTTGGCCCAGCAGCGGTGAGAGCCGCGCGTTCACGCCGTGTGTGTACAGAGCAAAGCCTCCACGGCCTCTGGCTCACGCGTACCGTCTCCCCGAATCCCTGGCCGCCCTGCAGGAGGCGCTGGGCCACACCCTCGTGTGCTGAGAATGAAACGAGGATGCCGAGGGAGGAGGTTACCTCCTCGAGGTCAAAGTTACTCGATTAATGCGCTAAAAGGGGGTTTTATCTCGTGGGGGTTTCCACCAGCGTCAAGCCGGCAACCTGATGGAGGAGGGGGCCGGCCGGAGGAGCAGTGCCCTCTGCGCAGAAGGCAACTTTGTCTCCAGCCGGAGAGCGCTTTGTAAGAACACAGAGTTGCCGGCTCATGAGGGAGGCTTCGAGCGGCCTCCCCTGGTGCGCGGCCGGGGGTTCAGCTTCACGCTCGGGCACCTTTCTTCCGGGGACCCGCCTCCCAGGATAGTTTCTAAAGACAGATCATTAACTGTGGTTCACACTGGGGGATGCGGCCCTTGAGGCACCATCGATGGACACCCCATCCTCCTCTTGACTCGGGGAGGAGTGCCACATCCAAGCACGCGTGTGCAAGCCGCGCTGCACGCTCACTGGGCGCGGACGCCCGGGGTCAGACACCTGCCTGCCGCCGGGAAGCGGGGCCTTCCCGAGAGTGAGGAAAAGCCATGGGGTGCACTGCTGCCTCTGGTTCAGGAGCCGGGGAGGTCAGATCTGGGAGGAGATGCCCCAGTTCACCCTTCCCCTGCCCCCAAACCCCACTCCCCACCCACCGACCCTGCCACCGGGTCGTCACCCACAGTATTTCTATTCTGGCTTCCTTGATGTGAACTTTTCTTTGCAAAGTGTAAACTCAATAAAGTACGCATGTGTCTTTCAGTATTCTGTGAGTTTTATGAAAAGTCAGTGTGCGCGGCAGCTAGCCACGACATGGAACGAAAGGCGAGACACAGAGCGGGTTTGTCCTGACCGGCAGCAAGCACTGACCTGGTCCCGGTCGTCCCCGAAGCCAGAGGGTCAGGTGCTCATTTGTCCCACCCGTCCCATGCACACAAACGACCGATTGCTAATTTTGTAGTTAAAATGGGAGCTCTGGTCTCATAAAGATGAACTAGAAACAGAACTTTCAAAAGGGAAAAGTAAAAGGTCAAACCTCATCTTCTTTGGACCTTGGGAGAACGATCACGTTTCCCTGGGATCCTAACTCACTGTGCTGAGGTCTCTACCTGCAAGGGGTCAAAACTCAAGTTGCTTTAAGAAACTCCCCTTGCTTTCCGGTGTCAGCCCATCACGGCAGGGCGGGGGCCGGGTGGACGGCACGTGCTCTGGGACTCCTCGCTGAAGGGGATTTGGGACACCAGAGCGCGGGCAGCGTCCAGCGGCTCCAGAGAGCACAGAAGTCAGGAAGCCGTGTTTGTAGCCAAAGAGCAAGCAGAAAACGCGACATGAGCGTGCTCTTGGGGGCGGCAGGCTCTAGTGGCCCTGGGGTGCGCTGACTGCTCAGCCCCCTCCCTGCCGAGGGCCGGGCATGTTCCCAGGGTCCCTCTCCACAGACTTTGTGCAGGACCCGTTGAGTCTACCACACAGTGTCCTCCTCCCGGCAGGTTTGCCCCCATGACGGAGCCACAGTTTTGGGGTACACGTTCTCCCCCAGCCTCTTTGATCTCCTTTAGTTCACCCTGGATACAGCCCTGGGATTTTGTCCTAAACCCACAAGTACTTATGCTTCCTTCCTCGTGCAGAGAGACGCTCGCTGAGACCTCACTGGGCCCATAATTTATACACTAGAAGCTGCTTTGTTTTACATGACATTATGGATAACTCTCAGGTCAGTACAGAGGGACATCGGCTTCTTTTTTCTTCTTTCAGTCAATTTTCTTCTTTAATTGAAAAAGTACCATAAGACTCTAGAGAACCAGAGTGGGGTGAATACCTGTGTTTGTCTCAACAACATCCCAAGACTCCAGGCCGCTGGTGAAAGTTGGAGACGGCTTGAAATGGAACGGCAGGCAGTTGAAAGAGTGGGTCGTCGCAAACCAAGGCCGCCAGCCCCATTTCGGAGCAGTGGGCCGCTGCCGTGTGGTGGTGTTGGCCACCTGGTATAGACCACGGAGCCCCAGGCAAGACCTGGCATCGGAGGGCTGGCACTGTCGGCTGGGCATCAGGGGGCAATGTCCATAGAAGGGCCCTTCCCAGCCACACAGGGCCACCAGGGGAGGCTCTGGTCCAGGGTCACCAGGTGCAGCCAAGGGGGCGGGGGGCTCCCTATGAGGTATGGAGTTATTGAATAAACAGGTGGGTGCAGGCAGAAAACAGCTTTATTGTTTCCCCAGCCCTGCTCTACCCAGGACTCCTGCTCCCTCCCTCCAGGATGACCTCTGAAGGTGAGTGCTGGGCAGCTCAGGTCTCCCTGAGGGAGCCTGAGGGGCCCCATCCAGATTGCTCTCAATGCTGGGGTCTCTCGCCCTACGTCAGCAGCCATCTGCTTGTACAGGTCATGATGTCATTGGAAGGACAGTCCCTGTCCCTCCCCGGATGCTGAAGGGCTCATGCCCTGGTCTAAGTGTTCGTCCCCCAAATGCATATGTTGAAATCCAGTGCCCAAGGGGACTATGGTAGGAGGGTGGGGTCTTGGGGGGGAATTGGTTCCTAGGGTGGGGACCCCATGATGGGATTGGAGCCCCATCAGCCCCTGCCAGGTGAGAGGACACAGGGAGAAGTTGCCGCCTACACTAGGAAGAGGCCCTCCCAGGACCTGCCCGGCTGGCTCCCTGATCTGGGACCTCCAGCACCCAATCAACCAGAAATACATTTCAGCTCTTGACGGCCCCCCCACCCCCACCCCCACCACCGGCCTGGTCTGTGGCCTTTGCTGTAGCCACTTGAGCCATGACAGGTCACCTGCGGGAAAAAGGAAGTCCCTGCACATGTGCACCTCTGCCTATCATGTGCTCCTGAAAGTCCAGATCATCTGGGCAAGAAGAGACCTTACAACTCACAGAAAGAGCAGATTCAGTTGTGCCGCTAAGGTCCAGCAACACTGGGAATGGGGACGCAGGAATGGCTGAAAATTCTTCCTGCCACCGGACCCCCAGCTGTGGCGGGTGGTGGGGCAAAGACAGCCCCAGCCGTCTGGGCTCCAAAACCCTCCTTTCCAGGGAGCCGCTGAAGACACATTCCACGGAACGTGAGAACTAACTCAGAAAAAGGAAGGGGTCAGCTCTGGGATTAGAACCCAGGACAGGGGCCCAAAGAGGCCCCAGCTAGAGAGCAGAGAGGGTCAGCGGCTGTGTGCACAGCTCTGGGCCAGCTGTCTGCAGGTGCAGGGCAGGGATTGGGGAACGCTCCAGTGAGGCCTGCCAGATGAAAGAAGGGAAGGGAAACAAGAGAAGAAATGAGATGCGTTGACCCTACTGAGAATTGTACAGTTTCTGCGGACAGAGTGAAATGCTGAAAAAGGATAAGCAAATGGAAACCAGTTATTAGCCCTTCTCCAAAAGTTACATGTGCCTCTGTCGTGCACACGCATGTGCGTGTGTGTACACATGCATGCGTGTGTGTGTGTGTGTATGTGTGCATGTGTGTGAGTGTGTGCATGTGGGCAGGGAACAGAGCCTTGGTCAGTTCAGAGCCTGAACGACAGTTTTCCAAACTGGGCATGGTTGCACGGCGGCAATGGGTAGAGAAGTGTGGGTGTCTGGCGACAGGGAGTCTAAAAAGGCAAGGGACACAACAGAAAATGTCTGAACTAAATAAAGTTGAAACAAACAAGGAGCGTTCACTGTAGCAGGTGAGGGAGGCCCCCTGGGGTACGGCTCGTTACCACGAGCACCCAGCATGGGGTCACCTGGGACCAGGCCACCCAGACCTTCTGAATCCACAGCCCGGGGGTCGCAGTCTGTGTTTGACGGCCTCCCTGGGGGTCCTGACTGTCCCTCCGGCTTGGGAGCCACTTCCTGGGGGTGGCGTCTAGGAAAGGAGGGGTGAGAGCCCAGCTGGGGACCGACAGAAGACGGCTTGGGCCCTTTTTCATCAACTCTGGCTTGGTCATCAATCTGACTTCACGCGCGAACATGTGTTCTCCTGATAAAACCAGTACGAGGTTTTTCAAGAAGGATTCTGGGACCACCCAGGCCACAGCATATGCTCCCTCTGATACTCCAGGTGCCTGACACGCAGCAGGTGCTCTCAGAGCAGAACACGCACATCAAGCTGAAAGCAGCCTTCTCTGCCCCTGCCCACAGCCGCTCTGCAGTAGCCCTGTGGTGAGGACGCCCTTTCCTGCCCCCCCCGCCAGGCAGGCCCCTCCGTAGGGGTGTGGCCCCCACAGCGGGGTCCCCCTAGACCCAAGCCCACGGTTCTCTCCACCTCCCCCTCCACTTCACTCACCCTCCCTCCCACATCCATGGCCCACAACCCGAAGCATCTCCTTGCTCAGGTCCCCTCCTGTAAGGCCATGTACCCCAGGACCAGCTGAGACCTACCCCACTCTCTGAGACCCCCACTCCTTCACCCCTCGCTGGCACCTGCATGTCTGTGTCTCTCTTGCTCTTAAACGGTGCCCACTGGACGGGAGAGAATGAGTGTCTCATGCCAGCTTTGTCACAGGGGTGACAGCACAGGCTGCTGGCTGGGGAATTGCCTCTTGTGACAAGGAGACCCCCAGGGTAGCCCCCTGCCTCACACTCCAGGGCTCCCAGAGACTCCTAGGAAGCACCTCCACCAGCCTAACCTTCCATATCAGTTCTTGCTAAAGTTACAGACCCAGAGGGTCCTGGCCACCTCTGAGCCCAGAGCCACACCTCAATGTCAACTGTGGGGACGGTGTGCTCTAAGGCTCCCAGCTCTGAGCCAGCGTCTCCGCTGGGCCTGGCGTGTGCACGGCACTGCCGAGCGTGGACATCCGTGCCCTCCATGCGCGTGTCCACGCTTCCTCTGCCTCCCGAAGCCTTAGGTCTGCACTGAAATTCCACCAGGCTCTCAGGAAGATGAAATCAAATAGTCTTCGTAAAATTTAAAAAATAATCAAGATACAATGCACAACACAATTGCAAGAATAGTTATTAATGAACGATTAATACGCAGAGAGGATCACAAGTGGAAAATCACGTGAACATGCCGACACTGAACTCCACTTAACGCCATCAAGTCACACAGATGATAACCAAAGCCCCACCCGCCAGGCCTTGTCTGACAAAGCGCCGGCACACAGTGGCCTCCGTGGACGCACTAAAGGAGCGGCGGACACAATTTGCATACTGCGTCTCAGCTGGCCGGTGAACTTTCCAACCGGTAAGGCCACCTAACCCTCGGCCTCCAGGACTACGGACGTAAGAGCCTGGCCTGGGCCCTCACCTGAGGAAGCGGCTGTTGTGAAACACGGTCCCCAAGGCTACACACCGGTGGTGGTTGAGGAACTTCTCTGTGAAGACGGGCTGAGGTCAGGTGGCAGGGCCCCCTTCCACCAGGGGGCGTCTCAGGAATTGGGGGGGTCTTGTGTGGCTCCCCTAGGCGCTCGGGCTACAAAGTGAACCACAAGGCCCTGTCCTTACATAACCCACAGTCTAATGGGAGCAGCAGACGGAAGGAGCAGCAAAACCTTGGAGATGGAGAAGGCAGAGAGAGGATCAGACAGGTGAAGGCAGGATGGTAAGAAGGGACAGAGTCAGGAAAAGCAAGGTGACGTTTGAGGACCACTCTGCAGAAAGTGCAGAAGCAGACCAGAAGATAAGCTGGGGGAGAGCTTCCTGGTGGAGGTAGCAGCAAGTGCAAAGGCCCTGAGGCAGGGGGCGACTGCTGAGTTTTGAGGAGCAGGGGAGAGACTTCTGTGGCTCAGCAGGGAGAGTGAGGGAGAGCCACAGGGGGATGGAGCTGGCAGGTGCCAGCCCAGGCAGGGCTTAAAGGTGACTGGGAGGACCCACGCTTCTAGTCCTGTGGGTCGGCGGTCACGGGACCATCTCGGGCAGAGGGAGAGTGGCTCAGTGGAGGGCGTCTTTATCAGTCTCCCCTGTGCATCGAGAGCAGCCCTTTCAGTGGGAGTGGCTGCAGAGGGGAGGCTGCCGTGCCGGCGGTGCAGGGGGACCAGAGCGGCAGGCCTGGGATCCACCGGGAGCTGAGCTGAATGTGCAGAGTTTTTGATCCTGTATCCAGAAAGGATGTTCACACTCGTGATAACTTTATCCTTGAGATCACTGAGATGCTAAGGGTTTAACTCCAGAGAAGCCGGATGGGCCTCGTGTTGCTTTGGGGTGTGTAATCCCCTTGCACTGTTATAACCCACTGGGGGGCTGAACTCCAGAATCAGTCAGTTGATGAAATTTGCTAGAAGCTGAATTCCAAATTATCACACGCAGAGGCGGGCTCTCCATGGGCTCAATGGCCCAGTTTCTTAATTTACTGACACAGTCACATTAACTAGTCCTTGAGATTGATTTGATTCTTTGGAGACTTTTCCTGATTCCATTCGTGGCTGTGGGTGGCAGGGATGGGGGTTTCCCTTTCCAGAATTTGGGTGTAATTCTGCACAGCCTGGAATGTCAAACGAGGAGCTCAGAATGAGCTCCCGGGTCAGATGCGTTGAAACGAGAATATTCTCCAACAGTGGCACAGGTTACGTGAAGACAGGATCGATTCACTGTCTCAAAAATCCTTCCACACCTGGTTCTGGCCGGGTGACCCCAGGGTCAGCTGTGGGGCTCGATGTGGGAATGTGGAGACCAGAGGACGCTCGTGCATCAACGTACACCCAGCGCCCTGCCGAGAGCGAGGAGCCAGCCTCCCCTCACGTCTGCAGCGGAGGGCCAGGTGGGGACGGGAGAGGGTCCCGGCCGCGCCAGCTGCCACCGCCGCCCCTCCCGCCGAGCCGGAGCCCCGGGCCCCGTGGCAGGCAGAGCCAGCTGTTGACATCCCGACTTGGGCCACTGGGGGACAGTCAGCTGATCTGGGACGACTCTGGTTCTCATCTGGTGTGGGGAGCCGAAATCAGCGCCCACGGTGAGAACACAGACCACCCCTCAGAACAGATGGCCGGATGCCTGCTCGCTTCTGTTTCTGGGGCCGTTTACATCCTTAAGTGACTCACTGTGACACGTCCTCCCAGTAATGAAGTTTTTCGGCATGACCCAGTAAACGGCGCCGTGCAGCCGGGACCGTGTGGGTAGCTCCCGGGCCTGCGCGGCTTGTACCCTACAAGCTGCCGTGAAAAAGGCCTGGGCCTGAGGATGACCAGTGCGTCACCCAGGATGGGCCGTGCGGGGCAATGTCCCTGCACCCTGCTCGCCACAGCCGACATGTTTCATCAGGGCCAGGTTCATCCCTTCACCAACACAGCCGTGTCACCAGTCGGGAAATGTTTGCAAGGACGGGAGTTAACTCAAGAAGCAGACCGACCCAGTGGTGTCTTACTGTCTCCAGAGACTCTGGAAGGGCCGCGGCCCCATCTCAGCAGCTCTCCCTCTGCCAACAGGCAGTGCTGGTGTGGGTCATCGTTTTGTGTCTGGAGACTGAGCTCGACTGGGCAGGACTGAGGTCCACACAGGGTCACTCACACGCTGCACCTTCTCTGGGCAGGAAGCCTGCTGAGAAGAGAGTATCTCTCCCAGCGTGGTTCTGGGGCTGGATGCAGCTGGGGACGCAGCCAAAACACACAAGCGGGTCTGGGAGAACAGTGTCCCAAAGGCCACCAACGACCTGCCATGAACTGCTAGTGTCAGGAACTCCGGTGGCCTCTCGAGTTTCCCAAAACAGTTTCTGTGCTCTATTCAGCTGCCTGTGAATCAGAAACAGGCAGGAAAACAGGCCATGCAGCACCCCTGTCCACCCCAGCTGGACCCCCTCTGCACAATCCATCATGCAACAGACACCCTGGGCAATGTATGTGTATGTGACCGCGGGGGGCAACAGGCTCAGCCGTCCTCGTCACCATCATCACGGCTGGGCATGTCTGTGACCACAGGGGATGCCACGGTCAGCCATCCTCGTCACCATCATCAAACATGCCCTCACATTCCAGCTACTTTTACAAATAAGATTCAGAAAATCTAAAAATCATTAAAATATGACTTTTGCAGGTTGAATTGGAGCCGATAGTCTAGATCATCTTCCTATTAACGTATGAACACGTATATTCATACACACATGTCTGTGTCTACATGTTAGAACTCACAGACAGAGAGTTGACACTCAGAATCTGTCCCTACCATACTTGTTTATGTAATTCCTCCTTAAGTCTAACAGTTCATTAGGATGAGTACTACCACTGTGTTGTGGTTATATTCATTTTAAAAGCCAATAATTCAACTGCTCCGATCAAGTTTTAATATACACCGGACTTTGCTCTCATTCAGTACATTTTCTTCCCCCACCTGAGTGCCAGGAGCTAGGCTCAGTTCTCCTACAGGCGTACAACGAAGAAGCGATCCCGTCGAAGGGACTTGGTAAATAGAGTGCCCATTGACATGGCATGTCAGAGGCAGGGACTCCATGACACACACTACGACTTAGAAATGTCGGGTCTCATTTCTTTTTTTTTTTTTTTAAAGATTTTATTTATTTGACAGAGAAAGATCACAAGTAGGCAGAGAGGCAAGCAGAGAGAGAGAGAGAGAGAGAGAGAGAGGAGGAAGCAGGCTCCCCGCCTAGCAGAGAGCCCGATGCAGGACTCGATCCCAGGACCCTGAGATCATGACCTGAGCTGAAGGCAGAGCCTTAACTTACTGAGCCACCCAGGCAGCCCCTGTCGGGTCTCATCTCTGTCAGACAAGCTGGATGAGCTGTGACCTGATAATAAAGATAACACAGATATAGCACAATCTAGCGGATATCTTAACGTGATACAAGACAAAAACCTAACCACTATTTAAACAGATGAATCTGGCAGATTTTATAATGAGCCATTTAGCAAATAAATAACTTATATCCAAAAAAATACAATCAGGGCACAGTGAGTACAGGATTCTCCCAGTCCCTGTAAGAGAAAGAGTCTACAAACGTGTATCCCAGTAGACACGGCTGGGTCAGAACAACAGATTCGTATCTTCCATACGTTTTGAGTGCACATTCCTGATTATCCATGTGTCCCCTGAAGCTGGGGGGAGATCCGTGTGAACAGAACCTCCATGGGCAAACGCAGGCTTAGGATACAGTGCCCGTGCGAAAGGTCCACCGCAAACACTGGGAAACAGAGCTCTGTGCAGAATCGGAAGCTTTTAGTCTAAAAGTGCTCAAGTCTGGAGAAAAGACCTCCATGGCCGCTGGTTGAAGCTATTATGCAAATCTGTGGGTGTTGCCCTCGGCGATGACTTGGCCAACATGGGCGGCACCACCAGGGCGGGATGAGCCTGAGCGTGTCTCAGAGCTGAGCACAGACCCAGCTTGCGGGAGCTCGGCGACACAGCGTTGGCCACTGTGTCCTCACTGAAATATAGTTCACAAACAATATCATCTCCCTTTCAGGTGCAGGACATGGTGATCCGACGTTCGTATACTCGCGAAGTGGTCTCCGTGGAGTCTCGTCACCACCTGTCACCGTACACAGTCCCTGCGGAACAGCTGACGGACTCCCCACAAGGCACCTCTCATCCCCGTCACTGGGTTATCATACATCTGGAGGCGTGTCCGTCTGCACCCCCTTCATGGGCAAACTAGGTGACCTCGCTCGTCCCCTGACCCCTCTGCCTCTGGCAGCCGCGGTCCGCTGGGAATGGGATTGGGCAGCATTTGTCTTCCTCTGCCCGACTTACTTCACCTCACAGGACACCCTCCAGGGCCACCCATGTCATATATGGGGAGCGTCTGAGAGATTCTCAAAATCACGTTGACACAACATGACTGCCTTGTTGCCGCTCTGAGCTGAAAGAGCTTTCAGGAAGGGGTCCTGGAGACGACGTCAGGGTTCTTCTAAGAGCTAGTTACAGTCATCATTTTAAGGCACTGAGTTAGAATTTTTTGTTTTCTAACAACACCTCGCTGTGCACCAAGGAGGATGGCTTTGCTGGAGTGTGAGTTCCTGGACGCCTTCACCACGTGGAGATGGTGCCTGAGGAGACGCGCCCCATGGTACGTCGGGTCCCACCCGGAGGAGCCCACCCTCCGAACGAAAACGGAGTTTCAGAAAGTGGTACCAGTGTCAAGAGGTAATGTCACAGGAGGGTCCCTGGAAACCCCCGATCTAGGTAAACGCACATAAAACCGAAACATGAAGCGTCTGTGGAGGGAAGCAACACACGTGTCCACGGCATCCGCGGGCTGAGGCACAGCAACGGGACCTCCCCCTGCTCCTCCCCCCACTGGCGTGCATTTCCTGGGGCAAGTCAGAGCCGGCTTGGCGCCTTGGGAAAGCAGGGGAGAGAATGAGCCCCATCCTTGCCGGCGAGGAGCCAGCATCCGTGGGAGAGCCGGTGGGAGGCCATGGACCCGAGGGCCACGAGGTGGATGTGGAAGGCAGACGCCTGCCATTTGCTCCCGACGGCAGGACCCTCGTCAGCAGGCTGGGAGTCGACGGAGAGCAAGTTCAGTGAGTCTCTGCCAGCAGGGAGAGACATCCAGAAGTCCCCGCGGTGGCCCCATCCCGGGCCCTGGGGCGGAGCTGAGAGACGAGGCCGTCCGGCGAGGGTGGAGGCCCGCGTGCTTCCCTGCAGTGTGGGTTGGTGGCACGTGCGAGCACCCCAGGAACATGGGAGGAGGCGGGGGTCAGACAAAGACAAAGCCTGAGGGTCTCCTTCGGCTCCTGGCTGCTGAGGGTCATAGTGGACCTCTGTGAGAGAAGAGCTGATGTGAACGACCAGGGCTCCTTTCACGGAAGGCAGCTCGAGGACTCCCCCAGCCGCCCCCCCCCACAGACCTCCGAGCTTGGTGGCTTTTCCTCTGTGCTCCTGGCGTGGCCACCGGGCGGGTACACATGTTCTAGGATTGACTAGGGATTGACTGGGCTGCGTGTGGAGAGAAGTTCTGGGTCCGGCTCACCTGGGTTAACTGCTTTCCAGAGACACAGAGCCACACGTGCTGGGACATGGCCCAGAATGGGAAGGGGACATTTGCCGACTTGCTCAGCTCTTGTCGGAAGAGTGAGACTTCTGGTCACCCGGCTTGGGAATCCCGCCCAGCTTCTTAGGACGGAATGACAAGGCTCTGAGGACTGCTCTGAAGCCCCGTTTCTGCCACTACCACACGACTCTTGGCTCTCACAACTGCCCCTCCGTTGAGAGACTGACTGCAGCTACTGGACGCCATTCTCGGTCGGACTCTGTCACAAATCCGGTCACCCGTGGCCATTAAACCCTCGCTCTGCAAAGCCCCTGCAACACGGGCACATTGTAGGGGGAAGTGGGAGTGTTTTCCTGTTTCCAACGGCCAGAGTGCTCAGATAAAGCTTCCTGACACACTGGGTTAAAAGGTGAGGGGTGCGGCCCCTGGGGGGCTCAGGTGTTTACGCGTCTGAGCCCTGGTTTCAGCCCAGGTCGTGATCGTGGGGTCGTGCCACCGAACCTCACGTCAGCCTCTGCACTCAGAGCAAGTCTGCGTGTTCCTCTCCCTCTGCTCCTCCCCCCACTGGCTCCCTCCCTCTCTGTCTCTCAAATGAATAAATAAGTCCAAGAAACAAAAACGACGAGGGCTGGTGAGCACACTCTGCAAGTGACAGTGAGATCCCTGCGCAACCTGGAGCCTCATCTCTCCCGGACGTCCTTGGGCGCTTGAATACTGAGGGATCCCGGACATCCGGACATGCCGGGAGGGCTTGTTTGCCCTGGAGAGCGAAGGCCTCCTCCCCAGCAGGCCGGGATGCGGTCCTTCCCCTGAGAGCTCGGAGGGAGGTACCTGCGGCTCCTCCCCCACAGGCTGCATCCACCCTCACTGGGTCTCCCGGGCTTGGACAGAGGACCTTGGAGTCACAGGTACCCTGTAAACAAATCATCCAGAAGCCTCCAGTTTGCTGCTGAGAGAGCTCTGGCCCCTCAGCGTCCCAGAGTGCGCTTCTGCCGTCTTCCCCAGAGCCGGATGGCCTTGAGCCCTTCTCCACCAGACGGGGCACACGTGGTCAGAAACCATGTGTCCATCTCTCCACAGAAGTGTCCCTGGGGTCCTCATGGCATTCAGGGTGCAGAGGATGACCCGTAGTGTTTGTGGTAAGCCAGCCTGAGTGGGGGCAGGGGAGCGGCGAGGGCCCTCCCGCTGGTCCTAGAGTTCCCGGTGACGGCCGCCTGCCCTGGGGCTTCCTCTCCCTGCCTCCTGAGCAGCTTTACAGGATGCGGAGAAGCCAGAGGTCTGGGTCACGGTGCCAGCCGGCCCCCCAGGACACAGCTTCTGGGAAGAGTCGGGAGACCCCGTGCAGGTGTGGACTGAGAAATTTACTTTCAGAATCCCCTTTCCAAAAGGGATCTGTTACTGGTCATTTCAGTCTGGGACGCTGAAAAGGAAACTTTTGGCTAATTGTCAAGCAGCCATTCTTGTCCAGAAAAGCATTCAGTCTGCAAATCTCAGCCCCAGACGGGAAGCTTCGGGGACACCGTCCCACTCTGGAAGCCCCTCACGCGCTTACAGTGAGGCTGTCAGTCCTCCACTCGGGCTCCCCCATTACAAGGTCAGAAATGGAAGGACGGCAGGAATCGGGTCCCTTGGTCCTCCCTCTCCTTCTCCCCACGTGCCATCCTGGCTCAGAGGGAAGCACGGCCGCTCGCTGTGGCCGCGCTAATTAAAATCAGATTGACCCTCAGACTTCGGAGAGAAAGACCCCAAAAATACAAGGTGCTGAGAGCCAGGACACAGTGAGCGATTAAGGGCTGATGGAGTATCATGTCCAAGAGCGCGGACTGAGCATGGGGGTTCGGAAAGTCCCCCCAGAACACACTCCCCCGGACAGGAGGGTCTTTAACCGTGAGTGTGGGGATGGCTGCGGAGCGATGGCTTTACCACCGCGTGGACGTGGTGACGGGTGAGCAGACAACACAGACGTTACAGCAGATACGGGCCAGCGCGGCGCCTGACGAGGTCAGCCGTGGGACGCGGCAGGCAGACAGACAGACGCCAGCAGCAGGCCCGACAGACCGGCCGGCTTCGCTGCGAGCAGAGCAGCCGTGGCCCCATGCTGGGCAGCTGCCGCCTGGGTTTGGCACACACGTGACAGGGGCGCCGCGGCGGGCAGACGGGAGAGGGGAGAGTGATGGGGGCTAGCGCGGCCCCCACCGTGAGCTGGCAGATGCTGCTGGCTCCCGTTCCATCCAGGCCGGGCCGCGCTCTCGGGGCCCCTGCCTCGGGGTCTGAACCCGCCGCCTCGCTGTGGTGCGGGAGGGCACGCTCCGAGGAGGAGGCTTCCGAGAGATGACGAACCCAGAGAAAAGCGGGGCCCGTCCTCGGCACGTGACGCGCGCGCTGGCCTGCTGGGCTTCAAGGCCTCTCACCTTGACCTCCGAGCGCACTGTCAGCTGAGCGGTCGCTGGTGATTGCTCAGCGCTGCCCTCTGTGTCCCCCCACCCCGCCCGGCACATGCCCCTCCTGCCGGCCCCGCCGGCCGCCTGCAGAACAATGGATGATGGGATCCGTGTGTGCCTGGCGGCCAGATGTTACAGCCCCAGCAACACCTGGAAGAGCGGCAGGGCGGAGAGCGGGTGACCTTCACGCGGGCGGAGACACCTGCCCGCGGAGCCGGAGGCATCCATCCTCTGCCGCGTCCGTGGAGCTCCTCCGGCCCAGCACTTGCCTGCGGGGGAGACTGGCCGCCTTCACTGGCCGTGGCTGTGGCTCCCAGAGTAGCGTCTGTCGGGGCACCGGAGGGGCTCCGGCACGAGGGGGACGCGGTCTGCTCCCTTGACCTCCGCAGCCCGTCCCTGAGGGCCTGCAGTGCTCAGCTTCTTCTCGTGGAGCACCACGGGTGGTTAAGAAGGGCCGTGGTTGTGGTGACCTCCACGGAGGCCCGGGCGGCGGGTCTGCCCTCTCCCGCCGCTGAGAGAAGGCCATCCGTTCTCCCAAAGGCGCGCAGCACACGGCCACCAGGTGCTTCTACCCCGTCTTACAGAGACAGCCTGGGATGTTGCCAAGGGCCCGGGATCACGGATCCTGACTCCAGAGCGGCAACGAGTCTTGACATCAGGCCCGGAAGGTCGCAGGGTAAGTTAGCAGTAAACTAAGGCCGGTCCCCTTTCATCCTCCAAGGTCGTGCCTTACTCCACGAGCCACGCCGGAGATGCCCCCGGAGTGCAGATCCTGGCACTGAGGTTGGCTGGATGTCATCACGAGTTCTCAGGGGAAGTCTGCTCCACGAGGAGACCCCTGGGGGCTACTGTCCATAAAACACTGATTCGGGGGGGGTGTTTGTTTTTTATGCAGAAACACCCCCAGCTGTGTTTTCCTCAGCCTCCACGGTGTTGCGGATGGAGCCTGGGCTGCAGAGCGAGTCTGATGGGGTCCCCAGCCCCCTTCCCGGCTGAGGGGCTCCTGACTCCCTTGGGTCTGTGGGTCGGCAACTGCGCGTCCTCCCAAACGGATCCCCATGGGGCCTTGTGCCCGCGGTTCGGCCGGGGCTGCTCATTGCTTGGTATGTGCCGCCGGCCACTTACACCTCCGGGGGCCCAGACGGCAAGGAGGAGAGCCCTCGTGCAGCCAGCACATCCCTGCCTGTCCGTGACACGGGTGCCTGGACCCCTGTGAGCCACCCGCAGTCGGAGACAGCTGGAAGAGGTGGGGGGTCCCGTGCTGGGGTAACCTCCCTGAGCTCGGGCAGTCTGATGGGCTGGCCGGACAGGCTCTGGGCTGGAACCAGCGGTTGGTGACGGACAGCGTGCACGTGGGGCGAGCCTCAAGGTGGGGTCAGGTCTGAGCCCAGGCTGCTGGGAAAGCTCCTCCCACAGGAGCGGCAGGCGTGCGGTCCCTGTACACCCTGCGCAGGGGAGTTCCTGGCCCCCGCTGACACGTGGATGGACTCGCAGAACAGAAATGAGTGGAAATGGGGCCGGACCAGGAAGGAAGCGCTCCAGGAGGAGAGATGGAAGCCAGGCCACGATGGGCCCTTCCAGGCAGTCGGGGGTCGGCTTCGTAGTCCACGTGCCTCCCCCTCCCAGAATCTCTGGGACCACCAGGCCTGGGAGCCTGGCGCGCCGCTGTGTTGCAGCCGAGGGCGAGTGAGCCAGCGTGAGCCACAGAGCAGGGCGAGAAGCGGACGTCCAGAGTGCACATCGGGCCTCCTGCCACAGACGCCGTGCAAGGAGGGGCTGCGACCTCACTGCCCGCACATGGGCCTGAGGAAAGTGGTGTTTCTGGGTACACCTTACCCCGTCTGGCCCTTGCTGGTCAGAGATGGGCACATTTTTCTCCTGAAGAAGACCGGCGGCCTCTCCCACCCGCAGACCCGCCGACACATCGGTGCCATCACTTCCCAACCCCTCGCTGTGGGCCGCAGGGCACGGTCTGGGAACAGAGGCTTAACCCAGCACACTTTTTATTAGTCTCCTGCGTTTGTGGGTCACCCACAGGTGGGGGGGTGGGGGTCCTGGACCTCCGTGGGCTCCACTGGGAAGGCTGGGAGGTTGGGAGGCTGGGGCCAGTCCAGGGGGTTGCTGCAGACTGAACCGTGTGCCCCCAAGTCCATCCGTTGAAGCCCTAACTCCGGGGTGACTGTGTCTGGAGATGAGATTATTCAGGAGGTAGGGATGGTAACGAGGTCCTAGAAACAGGGCCTGATCCTGGAGGACTGGTGTCCTCACGAGTGGAGGAAGACACCCAGGAGCTCTCTGGCACCGTGCACACGGGAAGAGGCTGCACCAGGACACGGGGCAAAGCCAGAGCAGACCCTCAGCAGGACAACCCCACTGACCCCACATCTCAGACTTCCAGCCGCCACAACCCAGAGCCCACGGACGTCTGCCGTGGAAATCGCCTGTCCGTGGAACCGCGCGCCATGCCGCTGTCTGTCCCCATCCGTGAGGCTGGCCTGCGTGATTCACGGAGTGGCCTCCAGGGAAAGCTGCCAGGCCTCTGGAGACACACCCCCTCCTTCGGCCACTGCTACGGGTCAGGCGACTTTCACAGCAGCCCTGGGCCGGAGGGCGAGGACACAGCAACGTCCACCTCTCGGTGCGGGGGCTACGAGGACCCCATGGCCGTCTGCCGCCCACGCCCTGATCGGAGGCAGACCTGGCCGGTGCGCACGTGTGCTTGACCTGAGAGAGAGTTTTTATCAGTAGTTCTGGGTGTAAAGAGAGGCGCGTGGCAAGAACGGAGACTGTCCCATTCCTTCGTTACTGGTGTTAGAGCGACACGTCTGCAGCCTGTGGGCCAGTGCTGGCGGGTTAACGGAAGCCCACCGCTGCCTCGGGTCTCTCCTGGCGCCCTACGCCCTCGCGGCCAGGAAAGACGTCGTGAGAGGGTCGGCCGCGATCACGTCACTCAGGACACTGTCACTGCACGAAGCCTCCTCTGCTTTGCGTCCTCACCTGTTCCCACCGCAGCTCCTGATCTTTCTAGCGTCTCCATGGTGCCGCCTTTTCCGGAAGGTCACAGAGCTGGACTCGCACAGCGTGTGGTCTTTTCCGGTTGGCGTCTCCCGCAGGGTCCCGGCACTCAGGGCCTCCCTGTCTTTCGCGGGTTCCTAGCTCATTGCTGAGTGCAGACGAGCGCTGCATTGTCCAGCCAGACCCCAGGTTATCTGTCCAGCAGCACCTGGGGGTGGAGAAACGAGCCCCCATCACTCAGGTCCCCCATCAGCCCATCTACCCCAAAGAGACAGAAACACAGCATTGAGCTCCTCGCCACGCCAGAACCACACGGTCGGCTCAGCTGCGGAATCCTTCTTGGTGGGCGTGTGGGACTCTCGGGGACGGCTGGTGCTCGGTGGTTCTGCAGGGCACCTGGGGCCTCGGCCTCTGCGGGTGCCTCCACTTCCCTCCGCCCCAGCGCCCCGGCTTCCAAGAACCAGAATCAGGCAAGAGCTCCGGCCCCCCGACTCCAACATGGCCCGCCTGGGTCTGGCGTCTGGCCGGCTCAGAGGGCACAGCCCTGGTTTGGTGCCGGCTGGCATGTGGGGTTCCTCCAGCAGCTTTACGTGGACAGGAGGGAGACCCTAGGGGCCAAGGGAAGGGCTGTAATGATAGCGTTCTGGGCCCCTGGCTGTTAGTTCACAGAATCCCGGGTCTTCGTCTTAGGGTGAACTTAAGAGTTGATTTTTGCTGACAATCCTTTCAGCCAGGGACGAAAAGCCAGTCCGGCATCTGCCCTTCCATCGGGGAATCTGGTCCTTCACCTGGGGCGTGGAGGGCTGGCAGCACCGTCGCTCTGAAGAGGAGTCTGTCCCCTCCCTTCTCCCGGCTCCCCCGGGCCCTGCCTACCGTGTCCTCAGCTCCTGCGGCAAGTGGGTCCGCACCCCGGGCCTCCTCCCCGCCGCGGTCGGGGTTAAACTCAGCAAAGTTCAACGTAGCCCGGGGAGCGGCAGAGGAAAGGGACCCTCGGCTTCTGTTCTCCAACCACAAACCCCACAGATGTGTGCACAACATTTGGGAAAGGGCCAAAAAAACACACCTTTGTAACACCCTTGACTACAAGTTTGCTTGTTGCTGAAAACCACACTTGGAGCAGCCCGGTCCTGGGGTCTTCCAGCCGCTGCTCCCAGCCGCACCGCCCAGGGCTCTTCTCACCGCAAAGGCCAGACTGGCGTGGCTGCCCCTGCACCACGGCTGAGGCTGCAGTCTGGGGCCTCCGCCGCCACCGCGGGGGTGTCAGCATGATTTCTATGACTGACCAACGGGTGCTGAATCTTGCTGGGGTCTCGCCTCCAACGAGGAGACGGGCACGGCCGCCTTAGTGAGGAAAGATGTACCCCTCCAAGTCTGACAAGGTTTGTGGGGTCCGTCCAGCCCACCAGCTGCAGACTGGCTGCCACAGCCGCAGGGCCGGGCTCCTGCCGGGCTCCGGAGCACCAGGCAGGCTGTGGGTCGCAAATCTGTCCACACAGACTGTTTATTCTAGGAGTTGTAGCTCACCTTTTTTTTTTTTTCTTTTAAGATATAAATTCTGAGAAAAGTGCTGCTCTCTCCTATTTCCTTGACAGGGAATGGTGACTTCCAAGGGCATGATTTCACTGCGCCCATAGGTACAACAGTGAGGGGTAAACACCTGCTTTGAAGGGCCCCCCAGGGGTCCCACAGCTTTGACGAAGCCAGAAGAGGACCTGATACACGGCAAGGGACAGGTCAGCAGGTCCCCCAAAGATCAAAGATGGCTTTATGCTGGTGGCTCTAGTTCATGCACCTTCTCTGACCTCTTAAAGACATGAGCTGGTCCCTAAGTCCTGGTGCAGTTTCTAGCCTAATGGCCTCTGTCTGACTGTCCTTCCGAGGATCTGCTACGTTTGTGTTCACACTGTGTGTCCCCCACCTGCCCCAGGGAGTTCTGCCACGAGGTGGTCTGCTGACCATCCGCACAGCCCAGCGGTCACACAGAAGGAAGCCTGGTGGGCGGCGTCGGGGGCAGGCAGCGGGCCCTCGAGCCTGGAACGAGCACACGGCACCGTGCGACCTTGGGAGGGAGGCCGGCGGTGAAAAATGAGGCTGGAGGCTGATTCATGAGTCGCTGCCTAAGACTCAATATAATGGAAGCAAATTATGCACCAGCAACGTAAGGCTTAGATATATGATCGTTACCGTTTGGTGCCGTTTCCCATGTAATTTGCTGCAGAAACAGAGCAGGTGGGCGGGCAGCACGGTCTCCTTCAGAACGCCAAGAAGGAGCCCAAGCTGTTGGGTCTGCATTGGCCTGTATCCATTCATGCATTTTACAATATTCTCCCACGTTACTGGTTTCCTCCTGCAGGGCCACGCGGCACGCTGCCTTGGGGGCCACCGTGCAGCCCAGCCTCGCAGCAGCCATGTCCAGGCCACAGGCGACAAGAGTAAACACAAGTGAAAACGTCACAGCCCCTAGCTCGGGGAACCACCCCCACACACGGAATACTGTCCGCGGTGCGTTAAGGGGCCGTTGCCGTCACCAGGCAGGCCTGTTTGTCCCCTCCTGGGGCAGTAAAGCTCCTCCGTGCTCGTGGTGTGGTGGGTTTGGCGCCGGCCGGCGAGGCTCTGGCGCTCACCTGGTCGTCCGCGCTCTCACAGGCAGTGCTACGGGGTTAATACACGTTACAGAAGGGGAATGGCGAGCATGAAATGTTTATTTTAGTGGCGTGAGTAAGCACACTTCGTGTGACATCGGTAGGGCGCCCTGCTTGTGCCCCCCCCCCCCCGCCGTGTGTTGTCTTTGCTTTGCTTGCTGCGGACGCCGAGACGAACCCAGCCGAGGGAGGGGCCCGTCCGGCCAGGAACTGGGGCCCCTCAGCTGAGAACGGCAGAGGGTTTTATCTGGAAGACATGTTCAAGTAGAGGTCCTCCCTGAGGTCCTAAAGACCAAAAGGAAGCCCGACCCCATCTCTGCTTTCATGGGGGCACTGTGGGGGATGGACGCGAGCAACACTCCCGAGGCACTGGCCATGGGGAAGCGGCGCTGGCCACGGGGAAGTGGCGATGGCCGGGATCTACACAACGTGTCTTCCGTGTGCCCAGAAGCAGAAGGCTCTCCCTCTACCTAGAGCTTGAAAGAAAATATGAACGAACAGTTAAGTATGGAACCTGGCAGCCCTGCCACCCCAGCCCTTCTCCAAATCCCCGAGGTTGAGCAGGCACGGAGTGGACACACAGGAGCCCCAGGGTAGGAAAACACGACAAGTCCAGCTGCCGTGAGCCAGTAGCAAGGATCCCCGTGGGCACCATCTGGCCCCGCTGTCCCTGTGACACCCTCCTGTGACGTCCCCAGGGCTCCACCTGTCAGGGGCCGGGCAGAGGGTCCTTGTGGAACGACACAGGCATAGGTTCCTGCGAAACCGTGAGAGCAAAGCTGCCACGCAGGGGAGCTAGCAGGGAGACCGACCCCCTGAGACAGTCGGACTGCGCGCCTCTGTGGCAGGAGGTCGGGGAAGGACCCTGCTGGCTGGACAGAAAGGTAGGAACTTGTAGCCCAGACAGAGGCTGCCTCTTGGCCTTGGGCTGTTACCCAGGGGCCCCGGTTGAGCTCTGGTGCTGGCAGGATCCAGTGGAACACCTGCACTGAGCGGATGGGCGGTGTGAGATGGAGCTTTTCACCCCAGAATCCCTGCACCCATCCCATGCCCAGCCGCTCCGAGACCTTCACTGGGGCGTCACCCCCACTCGCCCTCAGCTTCATCCGTCTCCCTGGTCCATGGAGGCTGCCCGTTCACACACCCAGCAAGTGCTGCTGAAAACCAAAGCTGGATCGTGCAAGGCAGAGCGGTCAGAAACGTGAGCGCCCCTGACACGGATCGAGGTCCTCCCTACACTTTCTGGACAGTGCCTGGCGCATGCCGGGCGCTGGAGCCGGGGCGCACGAGAAGCTGACGCTCCAAACGTCGGGACCGAGGCTGTACAGAGATGACCACAGCGTGACATGACGAGGTCGCAGCCCCACAGGTGGGACAAATGTCCTCGCGCGGACACCTGCTGGGTGGAGCAGAAGGGGCTCATTGTGATGTTCAAAAGTGGCTCAGGGACAGATCGGGGACTTTGCGGGGACACAAAGACTGGCGCCTCGCAGAGACACCGCCGTCGAATTAGAACTCTGTGTCTCGGGGAACCGGGGGAATGGCTGTGGGAAGGTGTCCCGGCAGCATCTGGAGGTCCGTCCAGGAGGGGCCCGGAGCCTGTCTGGCCTCCAGCTGGACAGCGTCCACCTGACCTGTTGGGGCCTGGACTCAGCCGGACGAGGGAGGGCGGGCCGCGCCGGGAGCCGCTACCATCATCCCCGTGCGTTCTGACAGGACCAGCGGCTGCCCCCGGGACGGCTGGCTGTCAGAGGTCACACATCTGCCGTCCTATCTCCCAGCGCCTGTGCCGGCCTGGTGAGGCACTGTGTCCCCGGCGGCCACGGGCCATTTGCTGTAACTGGCTGTGTGCTTGCTCCGGGAAGGCTGAGGACGGGACAGCAGGCACAGCCAGCAGAGGTCCTCAGACAGACGGGGGACCCCCGGACGCCACAGCCTGGGGCCTCACGTCCATTCAGGACCTTCTGACATGTCCCCTCATGCGAGCTCTTGGCTTGTGGAGGCTGAGGTAGGAGTTGAGTCCCTCCGAGAAGCCCCGGGACACCCGAATCAAGACAGGACGGTGTGCGAGCTCTGCCGTGGCCCGAAGGGTCAGCTCCTCTTTACCGCGTCCGGAAGGGCAGATTCTGGACAATAGTGATAGGAAAGGCGTGTTCCGTCTGGAAGGGTCGGGTCAGCCGTCACAGCACTTCTGAGAGGTGATAGCAAAAAGGAAAGGTGGAAGCTGGGAGCATTGGGGAAGCCGAGGGCCCCTCCCCCGGAGCCCCACGGGAAAGCCGCATGGACCCAGCGGCCCGCGGGGGCCAGGTCACAGGCCCCGGGCGCCCTCCTGGGCCGGCTCGTTCACCACAGCCCGTACTGGAATGTTAATGAATGTTGATCTCATTTTCTGGGTGTGATGCAATTCCTCCTGTTTCCTGGGCAGCGTCAGGGTTCTCTCGGTTTGTGGAAGTCTGCCGGCCAGTCCACTTTCCAGGAGAGCAATTCAATTCATTCTCGTGAAGCGCCCACTTTGAATACCACTTTGGGGGGGAATCAGGGAAAGGAGAGTTGCCTGCCCAGCCCGTGCGTAGCGCAGGGGAGAGGCAGTCCGCTCCCAGCACCTGAGCGGTCCCAGGCCAGCGTCCTCCGAGCCCCCTAATGACATTCTGAGCTGCCGCCTCATTAACAGCCCTGCCGTCTAGCAGCCCCGCTTGACAGGGAGGAGATCGACGGTCGGGTTTGCAGGCCGCGAGGGTGTGCGACACGCCGGTCAAGAAGCTGGCCTGTGACTGCCGCAGCCGCGCTCGGACAGGGAGCCCGGGGCGGGGCGGCCTTCTTGTCTCCGTGCGTGCACGCGGGTGCACTGGGCACACGTGGGCACCTGCGCTCGTCATGGGAGTTCATGGCGTTCCGAGGATCCTGTCACACTCGGGTGACCGTGCTGGCAGAGCGGCTACCAGGATCACTGCAGGCCCAGGGCGGCCCGCGGCCCTGTTGACTCACCAGGCAAGAGGACGGCAGACGGCCTTTCCACCTGACGCATGGAGGCTGCTGTCAGCCCGTTTCCTGTTTGCCTCCCACAAGCGCCCCGCATAGAGGACCAGGAACTCCTCCCTCCATCTCCCCAGCACTCCCGTCTCTGTCCCTCTCCCTCGTGCCCGGAGCGGGGTGCATGCACCTGCTTCTCTCCACGAAGCCTCCCGCCAGTTTCCTGTGTCCGGGACGGAGGTAAGTGCTTGGTGGCAGGCTGGAGGGATTCTGTGGGCAGTGGAAAGCACGTCTCGAGGCCATCAAGCAGAACAGAAGTCTCCCAGATGCTGGAAAGACCCAATTAAGAATAACCTGGGGCCTGGAAGGAGGGAGGCAGGAACGGGAAACAAAATATCTTCTAAATGCCAAGTAATCTTGTTCAAGCAGCAGAAGTAATTGAGAACCACGATTAACCTGCGGTGGTCAGCAAATTGCCCACAAGGTCAAGGTGTGCGATCGACAGGGCAATGGCTTACTGCAGGAGCATCATCAGGGCGCAGCGCGGCTGTCCTGTGGATGGCTGCGTGAGGACGAAGACGGTCGGAGACGCCGTTCTTCCGCAAGCGCCGAGTCTGGGAAGAGCCTGGCGTTTGAAGTTCTGAGGAAAATGCACCAAGATTAAGGGTTTCAGTAGGTAATCGACATGAAGTTACGGGACTTTCCTAGCAAGGAGCCATTCGAGAAAACGTCTCTCCTTCACTACGGTCAGTTCCGGGGGCGAACGGACAATGGGCGTGTTTCCCGTGGCAGTCGGTGGGACGACCACCCACCTGACGGTCTGCCAGGACGTCTCGCCCACCGTCACCGACTCGGGCTTGATCGGTCGCTTCCGTCTGTGCACAAACAAAGACTTTTCCCGAAGGACCTGCCACTGTGAACGAACCCTGAGCCACAGCTGGAACGTCTTGCTGAGATTTTAAATGCGCCACGGCCTCTGGCACAAGGATGAGCCTCCTTTCCCCAAATACCCCTGATACACATGATAAGAAAAGACGCCTTGCTTTAACCCCAAAGTGCCAAGCAAGTGGAAGGAATGCTTCATTGTAAGAGTGCCCGTGTGTTTCCTGGTGTGTTTGTTTATTTATGATAAAACAGGAAAGAAGCCCTGGGGTGGTTTCAGGCAAACACGTCCACGGAAACTCCGATGTGCGCGCAGGTCACGGGAGGCGTGTTGAGATGGCGGCTCTGCTGCGGTGGGCGTGCGTGGGGCGTGTCGACCCAGCTCTCAGGGGACGCTCGTGCTGCTGGTGCTGTTGGCCGTGGACCAGAGCTGGGGCTGCAAAGGTTAGAGAGCCAGGCTTGACCCGGCGGCCGGCATTCTTCCGTCCGCGTCTGACAAGGACCACCCGGAGCGTCGCGCCGACCCCGGGACCGCTGGCGGTAGATACCAGCTCTCATGAACTGTTGAATTTTTTTACTCAATCATCGGGTGGTCCTGGATACATACTAACGTCTCATCCTTGGTGAAAATATTATTTATTTCAAAAACCTAAATCGCTATCTTGTTTTCAATGATATAAATAAATTAAAACTTAATTTCCGATGACCTGAAACATATTATTCGATATTAAAATGTTGAAGAAATAAACTATGGTATTTTATTTCTACTGGTTTGAAGCATTCTTCCTACTTAATCAGATTAATTCCCCCAAAGCAGTTGTTGCAGAGTCTACCTGCCGAGATAACGCAACTGAACTGCAGAATAAATGCGCCATCACTCTGCTGCTTGACTTCCCGTCCGCAGACGCATCACAGACCGTCGAATGTCTCTGCATCGGCACGTGTGGCCGCTCCTGCTTCGTAACCCGGTGCAGCTCCGGCCTGAAGTCCTTGAACGCTGCCCTCTCTGCGTGCTTCACAGTCACGCGTACCTTAAGGATGAAAGTTGGAATGGGCGGGGGCTGCGCTGTACAGCTGGAACTGTATGGATTTGGATGACCTTTTTTTTAAAGATTATTTATTTGAGAGAAAAAGAGTGTGGTAGGGGGAGGGGCAGAGGGAGGGGGAGAGAATCTCAAACAGGCTCCGCACGCAGTACGGAGCCAGATGCCGGGCTGGACGCCACGACCCTCGGATCCCGGCATGAGCGGAAATCAAGAGCGGGTCGCTTCACCGACGGAGCCCCCCAGGCGCCCCTGGATGACGTCCTCTTGAGAAGAATGTTCAGCTCTGACAGCCCTTGACGCTCGCTAGAATACTTGGGAATTCCTAATAATGGCGATTCCTTGTCCGCACCCAAAGACCCTGACCTGACCGTTTGGGACTGAGGCGCCGCAGGAGCGGCTTTGCAGTTCCCGGCGGGATCCAGAGTTGCGATCAACGGCTGCAGCAGAGCCTCTGCCGCGTGTCTGACTCTCCCATCGGGTCTGTCTGGGAAGGACCCGTGGACGCGCTTCTCTGACTCTCCTGGGACAGGCGTTCCCATCAGGTGCCCTGGGGCCAGCCAGTCTCCAGCCACATTCCATTTTCCGATTCCGTAGATCCAGAGTGTGCGGAATCTGTCCAATCACCATGTGCGTTTGGTGTCATAACAAAACATGCCAGAGTACCGTTGCTGCTGTCTTTCAAGGGCTTAAAGAGTAAGGACAGAAATTCTACAAGGAATTCTATTCGTTCTATAAAGATCCCCCACCTGGGGTTTGGCCTACTGTAAGCATCTACACTTGGGGAACCTCATGGGCCCAGGACCCGAGCCCCGCAGGATCCTCTGCTTAGAGAGGACGTGTGTCCAGAGACCCTCCAGATCCGCAGGATACCTGTCCTGGGCAGCTGACTCCCCACGAGACCACGACCCAAACGGCAGGAGGCGGGTGAGCACGCCAAGTGTAGGACCTTCACATAGGAAGGGTTTCCACCCCAGACGCGTAGATTAAGGAGGTGTCTTGTTATAACGACAAAACAAACCAAAAATGTACCAAAAAGGATAAAGGGAAAGCACAGTTCTCCCGAGCTGGCAGGATCCCGCTCTTCCCTCGTGGGGCTCCAGGCTGGGGCAGCGTCTGCAAGAGAGCGCTGAGTGGGGTCCTCGGAACGCAGCGTGGCAGAGGGCGTCTGAGCACACGAGGCCCCCTGCTAACGCTGGTTCTACGGGAGGGAAGTAAGCCCCCAGCTCCTGCTCGGGGTCTGACCTCGGCCTCTGTTTCCTCCTCTTCGGTCAACAGCACCAGCCCGTACTCGTCACTCGTCACTTGCAACCTCAGGGACAGGCTGTGGCCTCTGCCGCTGATACCGCACCGGGGACAGCCCGTCCCCAGAGCTGCTCGCCGTGCTCATCGCCAATGAGCCCCCTGCGTCCAGCGAAGCACAGAGATCTCACGGGCTGTCTCTCTTCCCCCGGGACCCTCTTCTCCCACCAGCCGTCGGCAGCCAGAACCACGAAATCATCCCTGAACAAACACCGAGACCCACTCTTCATCTCCTGACTTGAAGACATACTACCCAACACACACACCAAAAGTGTTATCTTTAATTATGTCTGATGTTTGCACAAAGTTTATACATTTGCTTTATGTTTTCATCTGTGTATTTGCTTCAGTGTTATCTCTTCCACATTATAAACTAGAAGGCAGGGAAGCATTTTTAAATACTGTTTGCACAGCACTTAGCCTCAGTGTCGGCGAGAGAGCAAGGTCGAGTCACGTCATCCATGAGGGCTCAAGCGCCTGCGTTTTTCCAAACCGATGTTCAGTACAGTTATCGGGACACGGCTCTTGCCCGCGCAGGCCTCAGCAGTCACACTTCCTTAGTGTCTGCTACGTGTGTGCCTTTTTCAAGTGCATCCGTCCCTCGCTGCGCAGTCGGGCAGGTGCCCTCACTGCCTGCACCTGACGGACGAGGTCGCGCCTGAGGCGCCGAGCAGGGCCCCGTGTGTCTGAACTCCGGCGGCTCATCCGTGGAACAGCAGGACTTGAGCCCCCGCGCTGGGCGCTAGACCTTGTTCCCCGACATAATTCAAGGACCCGTATTCCCTTTGTCTGTTGTGCCACAGTCACCGAGAACTCAGGGGCTCACAACACCTTTTCGTCATCTCACAACTCCCGTGGGTCCCAAGTGTGAGTGTGGTTTATCCAACTCTGATCCCTGGCCTCACCCAGCCGCAGTGCAGACACGGATCAACGAACAGGCTCGCAGGGACCCCGGTGGGGCAGGACAGGCTTCCGGCTCAGTCGAGTGGGTCGTAGCCGCGGTCTTGCAGTTGTGGGGCGGACGCACTCTTCCCTGTCAGCCGGGACGCACTCAGGCCTGAGAGCCCACCAGAAGCGCCGTAGGGCGGTCGGCCTTTCTGACGCCGTGCGAGGCTCTCTCCAGCCGCCCGCTAAGGGGAAGTCTTCTGCAACGGAACCAGTCATGGGACTGGCATCCCTCCGTTCTCGGGTGTGCAGTTGGTTAAAGGAAAGCTGAGGATTTCACCCGTACTCAGGAAAGAGTTTGTGCAAAGGCATTACTCCCTCGGCACTCCCCTCAGGTGCACCTTCCGTCTGCTGTTAAGGAAACAGTATCAGATTCAAGGCCAGAATCTCACAGACTTGGAGGCATGAGGACAGATTTAAGCTCCATTAAACGTCATCTTCTTTATTTGGAAATCCAGGGATACAGTCTGGGGAAGACTATTGTCTCGTAGGAGACCCGGGCTCTCTCACGGCTCTGCCACTCGCACCCCGGTGAGCACAGAGAGACCAGTAGTAGATGGGGAAACTGAGGCACCGCTGGGTCCACGAGCAGGGTCAGGCTGGAGAGCTTGGAGGAAGTTCCACGACAGGGGACGGTCCGGGCGGGGGATGAAAGGCATCGGAGAGAAAGAGGAGTGAGGTGACACAAGCAGGTGCCCTTACACGGGGGACACCGGAGGGATGCAGGCAGATGAGAGGGAGGGGCAGAGGGGGTCAGGAAGGAGGGTCCGGGGGTTGACGATGGAAAAAAGACATCTGTGCCCAAGCACTGGGATGGCCACTCTGCATAAGACGCACCGGAATGAGCTCTCTCTGGCTGCATCCGTGACCTTAGTGATTTGTGGATTGGAAGCTGCTCAGAGAGACCCAGTCCTGACCCCGGCCTTGAAGCGAATTCCTCCGTTCGTGAGACCATGGCTCTCGAATGATCACAGCACGGCCCACAAGCCCTTTCAAGGGCTGCAGAAGAGAAGTGCAAGCCGTGTCAGGTGTCCTGCGCAGCCCAGCCACGTCCATCCTGCCCTCTTTCCTGCACCAGCACGGCGGAAGTCTGTGGGTCATTACAGCATCCTTAACTCTCTTACAATCCCTTAGTGCACTATATAAGAATCTTTAATTACGGCAATAAAGAAGAGGCACGTATTATCGGCACTCCATCCTGGTTCCTCTTCTGCAAGTCCCTCCCTGGGGCCCTGTAATTGCTTTAGCCAACCATTAACCCAAAGCAAGGAACTAATAGAGAGTATATTATTGTTTAAATAATGCATCGGCTTTGAATATACAATTACGGCGCATGGATGGGGAGCCATGAGAGGAACATCGTGGAGCGCAGAACTTCCCCAAGCCGGGCTCTCGGGCGCTCTCCTTCCAGAGGGCTCCGAAAACAATCTGTCCACTTCCTCAGCCCCATCTTAGATACGCTTGTGTCTGGACATGAATGGGGCCAGGAATTCATGACCTTGAGCCGGTTCACCCATCCCAACATCCCACGGAAGCCCCTGACTCCTGTTGATCGACCAGTGACTGCCACAGCGACTAATAAATTGGGGTAAATGACCAGTAGATGCGTCCGCTTGTGGGGCTGTGAGGATGGGGTTTCAACTTCATTGGGCAGACAGTTACTGAGAGCCTGTTGTGAGCGGGGCACTGTGGGATTATAAAGACGGATAAACGGGAGACATTATCCGCGAGTGTTTGTAATCTAGTCCTGGGGGAGGGAGAAAACATTCCAGAATCGCATCCACAGAGCTCGAGGGCTGTGGCCAGTGAGGACGCAGCACGGCAGCCTCCAGGAGCCTCCCTCCCTGCACGGACCACAGAGCTCAGCCTTGCGGGATGGGCGGCACGCTGGTGGGCCGGGACCCGGGAAGCCACGGCACATCCTGGTTCAGGGAGTTCCCCATAGGAGGCAGGCGCAGGCGGAGCTCCAGCAGCTCCAGAGAGCTCAGTTCTGCGGGTAGCAGAGGCGGAGAGAAGAGTTCAGGAGCTCTGCCACCGAGACCTTCCACACGAGGGGGCTGGTGGGGACCAGGGGACAGTCGAGGCTTCCGAGGAAGGACATGCTTCCCCAGAGCTGCACTGGAGATGGTGAGCTTGGAAGAAGCCAGATTAGTTCAGACATGGAGTCCAGACGAGAGGAGGGGAAGGGAAAGCACAGTGACCTCACCTGCGACAGTGAGACGCTTACAGATAACTTGCATTTGACATAACTGTCTCCCCTCCCGCCATTGAACCCTGAGCTCAGACACGTCGCCATCAGCCGAGATGATGCAATTGTAAGGTAGCTTTTGAATGGAGGCAGCATTTCCTAAGGGGAGGAGAGGTCAGCAGAGCCCTCCCACAGGCCGAGGGGCTAGTGGCAGAGGCCGGGGAGCCGTTGGAGAAGGTGGGCTGCGGTCCTCTGCTCCCCATCACCCCAGCACGGCCTGGCCACTCCGACTGGGTGAGGCAAATGGACATAGCCAGAGGCTCATGGCACGGACGGTGGGGGTTTTACTCTGGGTCAGCCGAGGTTCTCAGGAAGCCCATCCCTCTAGGGCCGGCATGTGCCCTTCCTTGCACGAGGACGCAGAGACGAGCCCTGTCCTGGGGCTTCCACAGAGACTCCCAGTGGAGAAGGGCCTGGGCAGCAGGGCGCAGCGTCCAGCGGACTAGAGTGGTGGGCAAGCCGATGCAGGCGAGGGCAGATGGCCCATCCAAGACCACTGCTGTGCAGAAACGGGGATGTCCTGAGTCCCATCGCTATCTTAATGCTAGCAAACCAGCTGTCCCATCCACTTCCCAGCCCAGAGCAGGTGCTGGTGACTAACAGCACTTTAAGCCACAGCGGGATCCAGCGGGGGAATCCCTCGTCCATCTCACCCGACATGCCAGAGCCACTCGAAGGACACGACAGACCTGCCACGGCCTGGAAGCTCTTGCCGGACCACCAGTTTACTTTAGAGTTTGCTTTTTTTTTTTTTTTTTTCAAGAAGTGAGGTACTGGAGGAGAAAGGAGCTTGACCTGTCCAGGGTCCCAAGGGCCCAGCAGCCTAACAGTCAAGACAGAAACCCGCTGCTGAGTCTTGAACACACCAGTGAAAGTTTTGCTTCTCTTTCTCTCCACTTCGCTTTAAGACTATGTGCTGATTTTAATCCCCAAACTGCCCTGTTGGCTTCTCAAAATAATGGAAAAGAAAATAATTAACAGCTGTGCTAGCAGTGGGGAGCAAACCACCCAGGGCTGTGTTCCTGGTGAAGATTTCTGACTCGTAGTCTTAAAAGTAGTATTAACTCTAAAGTGCATTTGAACATTCAAATACATATTTTCAGCTTCTCAAGAGTCGTTGCCACAATCCCATGTCTGGGGTGGCATCACCGCCCTTGCCAACGCTTAGTCCTGTGCACAAAATGACCCAGCTGAAGCTGGGAGAGTTCACCGAGACCTTCTGCCTACCGGTGGGGAGGTGGCCGCACAGGGAGCCAGCAGGGACCGGCCACACCAGGGAGGCTTTGCCATCCTTGCCTCCATTCCTGCCATGTTGCAGAGTGGGAGAGGTGGCGGGAATCTACAGATGGGCTGTTGGACGAATGCCAGTGACTGTCCGGTGACCCGGGGTGTCGACGGACAGAAGGGTGTGTGTGTGTCTGCTTGCTATGGACTCCAGCAGCATGAACCATGAGCCCGGGGTGGCGATGCCCAGTGACGGAGGCTGTGTCTGCACTCAGGGACCACCTGTCAGTGCTTGCCCAGAATGGGGGCTCAGGGTCAGAGCTGTCCTGGGCACACAGAGGATGGACGGCTGGAGAGGTTTATAGCCGGGAATGTCTTACACTCTGTGGGTCCTTCTGCAGACCCAGGAAAGCCGTCGGTATAATCCTTCTCTGAGTCTGAATGTCTGAGAGCCAGGAGGGCCAAGAGTGGAGATCCCATCTGAGTCCATGTCCAGCAGCCAGGGAAGCCCAACGTCCCCGCTCTGTGGCAGTCAGGGAAGGGCGAGGAGGCGAGAGCGGTGGGTGAAGGGAGGGAGGGACGGAGAGAGACGGAATTCTCTCTTACTCAGCCTTTTTATTTTAGTCAGCCCTTCTCCAGATTGGGTGAGGCCCACCCACACCGCGGAGGGCCGTCTGCCTCCCTCCGTCTCCAGATCCAGATGCTGCTCTCAGCCGGAAACACCCAGAATGATGCTTTCGTGTCTGGGCACCCCAGGGCCCAGTTAAGACACAAAGCTCACCCCGCCTCACACATATTCAAAGTCAAGCGTACAAAGGACACGAGCCTGCGCACACGCTGTGCAGGGGGAGGGCCGGGGGAGGGCCGCGCCGTCTGCAGGTGTGGGAGGAGCAGCCCAACGGCTCTGAGGTACCCACGCGTCCTCTCTGACGAGACGTCTGTGTCCCCTACCGTTTATTTGGGTCGCGTGTGGTACCGTGGGAGCACGAGCACCCGGTTCACGCCGCGGGCCGGCGCCACACTGGACAACAGCCGGAGACCGCTTCCCGCACCTGCGGGTCTGTCTTCCTGCATGTCGGAGGACGCACCCTGAGGAGCAGAGGCGTCCCGCTTCATGAAGACCGATTCTCAGTGATGGGCCATGCGCTCCGCGTTGTATCCAAGACGTACTTGCCAATTCCAAGGTCGCAAAACTTCTGTCGCCCAAGTTCTGGAACTGCAGGCCGGCGTTTGGGCTGGACCGGTCAGGAGTTCTGAGCCCCGCAGCTTGACGCAAGTTCTGACATGAGGCGGTGTAAGCCTCCACCGAGGGCCTCTTTTTCAAAGACGCCCTGGCTGTTTGCATCTCCGTGGACACCGTAATAGGCTTCCTAACTTCCACAAAAGCATCCCGTGAGATTTCACAGGAATCCTGTGTCGGCCAGAGGCGCCTCACCCACCGAGAGCGGCCATCTCGGCCATACGGACTTCCCAGTCCATGAAAATTGGGTGTCTCTCCGCCTATCTGAGACCTCCTTAATTTCTCGATGTAGGACGCTACAGGTTCTAGCATACAGGCCCAGAACGTCATATGGCTCTGTTTTAAAATGCACTACCATGTGTTTTACTCCTTGTGGAATTATTGTGCATGGAATTATTTTCTTTGTCTCGTTTTTGGGGCATTCGCTGTCGGTGTATAGAAATACAACAGACTTTTATGCATTACCCTTGTATAATGCAACCTCTCTAAACCCGTTTATTTTTCTAGCTGTTTGCTTATTTTGTACATTTCTTAGAATTGTCTTCATACAAAATCATGTTATTCATGAATAAAAGCACACAAATTTCATCCTTTCCGATTCTATGCCTTTAATTTGTTTTTATTGCCTTATTGTAGTGACCAGAATTACTAACACAATACTGAATGGAGATGGTGGCAATAGATATCTTCCCTTTTTTTTTTCTGACCTTAGTGGGAAAGCCTTTGGTTCACAAGCATGACTGGTGTCAGCTGGACGTTTTTCATAGCTGCCTCTCTCAGGCTTATCCCCCCTACTCCTAGTTTGCTGACAGCTTTTATAATGAGTGGGTTTTGGATTTCATGAAACACTTTTTCTGCATCTGTTAGATATCCTCTCATTTTTCCCTTTATTAATGTATGTTATGTTATTTGTTTTTTTATTTAAAAATCAACTTTATGGTGATTTTATCAACAAAATAAAATTGTATGTATTTAAGGTATTCAGTGTGGTGCGTTTTTAAAAATTTTTTCATTATGTTCAGTTAGCCAACCTATAGTACACCGTAAGTTTTTGTTGTAGGGTTCAACGATTCATCAGTTGCATAGAACACCCAGTGCTCATCACATTACGTGCCCTCCTTAATACCCATCACCCCTCATCCACCCTTCTGCAACCCCCAGTTTGTTTCCCCGAGTCCAGAGTCTCTCATGGTTCGTCTCCCTCTGATTCCTTCCCATTCAGTTTTCCCTCCCTTCCTCCACGCTATTCCTTACGCTCCACATAAGAGTGAAACCATGTGAATATTGTCTTTCTCTGATTGACTTGTTTCACTCAGCGTCATCCCCTCCAGTCCCATCCGCATCAGTGGAAATGGTGGGAGTTCATCCTTCCTGATGGCGGAGTCGTGTTCCCTTGTACGTACAGACCACATCTGCTTTATCCATTCATCTGCTGAAGGACTTCTTGGCTCTTCCCACAGTTTGGTGATTGATGATGAACATTGGGGTGCACATTGTGGTTTTTTGATATAAGTGTGTCTTGTGTAATAATTAACACAATCAAGCTCATTAATGTATCCCTCACCTCACATAATTACATTTGTGTGTGTATTGAGAACACTTAAGACAGTGTTTGGATTTAAACCAACTGACCACTCCTTGAATAATTCCCACTTGAACTATGTGGTTGGATTTAACCTGATAATAATACTATGTTAAGAATTCTTGAATCTATAGATGTTTGGGATATTGGTCTACAGTTTGTTTTGCTTTTTGCCATGTGTTTGTATGATTTCAGTATATGGTAAATACTGATTCAAGAGGGTGAATGTTCTACTCTTTCTCTGAAAGCATTTGAAGATTCATTTCTTCTTTCAATATTTTATAAAATTGATGCATAAATTTACTTGGGCCTTCATTTTTTAAATCAAGATATTGTATTTTAATGATTAGTTTAATTTCTCTGATTGTTACAGATCTGTTCCAAGTATCTAGTTCTTTGAGTCAGTTTCAATAATTTCTGTCATTCTGGGAATTTTCCACCTTCATCTAAGCTATCTAAAAAGTTAATATAAAATGTTCATAATATTCTCCTATATGCTTTTAAATTCTTTTTTGAGAGATTTTATTTATTTATTTGAGAGAGTATAAGAGAGAGAGCACAAGCAGGGGGAGTGGCAGAGAGAGAAGGAGAAGCAGAGATCCCAACATGGGACTTGATCCCAGAGCCCTGGAATCATGACATGGGCTGAGGGCAGACACTTAACCAACTGAGCCACCCAGGAACCCCTGTTTGTTTGTTTGAGAGAGAGAGAGAGAGCCAGAGGGAGGAGAAGAGGGAGAGGGAGAAGCAGACTCCACGCTGAGCGCAGAGCCCAACATAGGGATCCAACAACCCTGAGATCATGACTTGAGCCTAAATCAAGAGTCTGACACTTAACTGACTGAGCCACCCAGGTACCCCTTTTTCAGTTCTAAAAGGTCAGTAGAAACACCTCTGTTTTATTTCTGCATTTGGTAATTTGTGTCTTCTCTGTCTTCTCTTGCTTCATCCAGCTAAACTTTTGTCAACTTAGTTGATCTGATAATCATGTCAAAAAATGGGCAGAAGACATGAGCAGACACCTCTCCAAAGAAGACATGCAAATGGCTAACAGACACCTGAAAACATGTTCATCAGCGTTAGCCATCAGGGAGTTTCAAATCAAAGCCACATTGAGATACCACC
Source organism: Lontra canadensis (assembly GCF_010015895.1). Taxonomy (NCBI): domain Eukaryota; kingdom Metazoa; phylum Chordata; class Mammalia; order Carnivora; family Mustelidae; genus Lontra; species Lontra canadensis. The sequence goes on along the minus strand of NW_022631016.1, from coordinate 1,402,239 downwards.
TTACACCAGTTAGAATGGCCAAAATTAACAGGACAGGGAATAACAAGTGTTGGAGAGGATGTGGAGAAAGGGGAACCCTCTTACACTGTTGGTGGGAATGCAAGTTGGTGCAGCCACTTTGGAAAACAATGTGGAGATTCCTTAAGAAATTAAAAATAGAGCTTCCCTGGGACTCTGCAATTGCACTACTGGGTATTTGCCCCAAAGATACAGATGTACTGAAAAGAAGGGCCATATGTACCCCAATGTTCATTGCAGCAATGACCGCAATTGCCAAACTGTGGAAAGAGCCAAGATGCCCTTCAATGGACAAATGGATAAGGAAGATGTGGTCCATATACACTATGGAATATTACACCTCCATCAAAAAGGATGAATCCCCAACTTTTGTATCAACATGGGCGGGACTGGAAGAGATTATGCTGAGTGAAATAAGTCAAGCAGAGGGAGTCAATTATCATATGGCTTCACTTACTTGTGGAGCATAACAAATAACACAGAGGACATTGGGAGATGGAGAGGAGAAGGGCATTGGGGGAAATCAGAGAGGGAGACAAACCATGCGAGTCTGGGGACTCTAAGAAACAAACTGAGGGTTTTGGAGGGGTGGGGGTGGGGGGTAGGTGAGCCTGGTGGTGGGTATTAAGGAGGGCACAGATTGCATGGAGCACTGGGTGTGATGCATAAACAATGAATCTTGGAACACTGAAAAAATAAAACAAAGTTTAAATTTAAAAAAAATTATTTTAGATTCATTGTTTTGTTTTGCATTTGGATTTTTTTAAAAAAGCTATTATTTGTCTTCAAGATTCTACAGTTTTACTAGCACATCTCTGAGGTTAGAATTCTGCTTTATTTATCCTGTTTGGATTTTGCTGTAAATCTGAATATAAGGGTAAATACCTTATAAACCCAGGAAAAATTTTTGTCCTTTTTTCATTATCTTTCTTTCTTGCTTTCTGTCACATTCTAGAAATCCAATGAGATGTGTTAGGCCCACTCACACCACATTCATGTCTTATGTTAGGTTTTCTGTCACTTTCTCTCTTGGGCACATTCTGGGCAATGTCTTTCACAACTGCTTTCCAGGTGCCTATCTCACCTCCAGCTGTATCTAATTCTATGAGCAGCCACTATTCTTTTTTTTTTTCCCCCACTTAAATGGTAGTATTTCTTTTTTCAGTTCCAGTAGGGTTTTTTTTGAACTTTTCCAAGCATTTTCTTGTTCTTTCTTCCTTTTAAAAAGTGATTATTTCTCTAAACATTTTATAATAGCCATTTTATATTGTGTATATGAATATTCAAACATCTGAAATCCTTTACTATTTTTTCTTGCTGATTTGTGTTCATGTTGTATTTGTGTATGTGTTACATTTTTAGATTGCAACTTGTACTAATTTATCTCTCTCTCTTTTTTTAAAGATTGTATTTGTTTATTTGAGAGAGAGAGAGAGCACAAGTTGAGGGAAGGACAGAGGGAGAGGAGAAGAAGACTCCCTTCTGAGCATGGAGTCCAGTGTGGGGCTTGGTCTCAGGACCCTGAGATCGTGACCTGAGCCAAAGGCAGCCGATTAACTGACTGAGACACCAGGCAACCCAGGTACTGATTTATTTTATTCTAGAGAATTCTGAAGTGCTTGGGTTGCAAGTATTTTTTTTCTAGAGAGATTTTTATTTGCTTCTATCATTTGCTAAGAATATCAATCTAGTATCTCTTTAATTCAGTGTATTGGTTTGGATTTCCTATGCATTACAAATAGTTCAGAATTGAAATGCCACTCTGCTGGAAAGTATAGTAAGGATGCATGTTCTTAACTTTTCCCTCCTAGACTTAAGACTTAATTCTCATCCCACGCCCCCATGACAGATACTAATATTTGCCCATTCAATGATGATTTTATCTTCTTCCATACTTAAAGAATTTAATCCCTATAACTAAAAAAATGACATTTTCTGGCTCCATTTCAAGTAAGTGTGGTTAATGCAGCAAACTTCTGGCCAATGACAAATATATAGGATTCTACTTCATAGAAACTCCTGGGAAGCCATCCTTTCCTTGACTTGGAGCGATAGGCTTACCTTGTGAGCACATGTAGAGAGAAATGATGTCCAAGTCTTCCACAGAATAGTCTAGACACCCTCCTGGCTGGACTGATGACCTCTAGACTTGCTGTTACAAGACAAAAGCAAGCCTTCTTCACGTAAACCCCTGTGGTGCGGTTCTTGTTTCAAGCAGCCGTATGCAACCTCTGAGGTCAGCAGCCTTCCGCGGACAGACTCAGCTGGACATGGACCCTTAGTCTATTCTCTCCACTGCTCAAACCAGACCGTGGCTATGTGGGAAAGCTGGGGGCACTCAAACTCATGTCTTCTGATTCCTGGATTCAACAAGGATCCTTTGGTTTTAACTCCTGTTTTTCAGCTTTCGGATACTCTCCTTGGGGAGTTAGTCTCTTTTCATCTGTTTCTTGCAGAAGTGGAGTTAATGGTAGCACCTGCCTCACAGGATGGCTGTAGAGGTTAAAGGTGTTAGTCCATGGAGAGAACAGAATCATTCCTTTCTTGCAGTGTGCCCGTGCAAGGATAGTCATGTGCTAATAGGGGCTGTGGACTCACACAGGGCATGCAAGTTTTTGCGGGTTTGACCTCAGTCTAGTGTGTTGTTGATGCTTCTTCCTGAGCAAGTCCTTGTTCTTGGTGACTGGGTCCCAGTGCAGTAGGGATGAGGCCAGCAAACCAGCTGATGCAAGGGATGAAGGTGTTGGCAGAGAAAGGCCAGGGCGGGTGGCATGGAGAGGACAGGAGGATGAGAAGTCAGGGACAAAGGATGGAGCAAAGACAAATAGGAAATATGTTTTCAGCCAAATACCAGTGCACTGATGCAATGTCAAGATACATGGTATTCAGAGTCCTTGCAAGCAGCAAAGCATTAAATCCAGAATGAGTGATGTGCTACACACACATAAGAAATAAAGTGGGAAGTGTGAGCCATTCTTGAAAACTCAAACCAAAAAAGTGATACCTAGAAAAATCATGTTTCAGGCCTGGGTCGCCCAGATCATCATTTGGGTTAAATTAACTGGGAATATAATTATGCACCAATCTGCAAAGAGTGACCTCTCCTCTCAGGCAGAGCTCTTCTCCTTGGCTGGTACTTGGAAAAGAGGAATAAATACATTAAAATACTTCTCTGGGTGCTTGGAGAATTTGCAGGATAATGTCTGTAATGAACTCTAAGCTTCTTAAAAAATAATCCTTGCGAAATCACACAGGGAGACTCATTATAACGGTGTCCTCAGGAGTAGCTGGGCCAGGTGAGTCGTATGTGGCGTTATAATGATGTCCTCGTGTTAAGTAGGGAAATGGACCCCCGTGGATGTAGCTGCAGCCCCTCCTCTGTCGCACAGAAGCCCAGGAAGGCCAGCCGGCCCCCCGAGGGAGTGTGGCTCTTCTTTTCCGCCCGGCACCTGTGCTGTGGAATTTGTATACAGGTATTTCTAAATCTTCCTTCTTTTGCGTGTTCGACAAACTCCTTCTTTGTGCAAAGTTATGAAAAACGCAGTCCTTGTCTTTGGTTCATTTGCGGCATCTCCAGGTTCTGCTCATAAACACACAGACAAACGAGGGGATGAGCAGAACAGACCTGCCACGCGCACGTGTGTGTGTGTGTGTGTGTGTGTGTGTGTTGCTCAGAAGGACTCCAAAGCTCTCAGAGAGGCAGAGACCTGGGAACACAAGTGATGCCCCTGAAGTTGTGCTTAAAAGCCCCAGAGGAAGAGGATGCAATGTCCCCCCATGTCCAGGAGGGGAGGACCCCAGAGCCACATCCTCAGAGGGTTTCCATTGTGAGGCCGGAAGGGGACTGGCGGGTTTTCTAATACGTTTGTCACTCAACACTCTGACTCGACACGCACCTGGACGTCTCTGCCTCAGTTTCCCTGTCTGTGAAGTGGGAGGATTGCTGTGCTGATTCAGCAGTCGAGCAGGTGCCGCTTTCTATGCCTGGTGCCACATTATTCCCCCCCTCATTTCTGCTCTCTTCTTTTTCTAAGACAGCGGGCAGGGTAAGGGAACGAGGTGGATGTGCTGCTCAGGCCAGCCTCGAGCCAGCTACCGCCTCCACTCGCTACGCTGAGGCACACTGCCGTTTTGTGACTCACTCAGCATCTCTGGGAAAGCTCACCAAGCTCACGTCCATTCTGACGGATTTGCGGAGCAGAGAAGCCGGCCTGACGCTCCCCAGTGCTCCCACCACGGCTCTGGTCTGAGGAGGTGATGGGCGGGAAAGCCCGGAATAGCCATCACCAGATTTTAACAATTATCTGGAAAAACCCTGGAAGTGCTGTAACCTTTTTGAATGCTATTTTCAATGGGAAACTCATCTTCTTTCATTAAATAAACTCTTGTACAGCTGCATCTGTGTTTACGGCCTGCGCAACCCAACAGATCCAGGCAGGACGACAGTCGATTTGAGTTGCTGCAACTTTAATTTTTCTTCTCCTTCTCGTCTGCGTGCGTTCTCCCAAGCCCGCCCCACTGTGGCCGGAGCAGTCCGCTCGCTGAAATCCGCTAATTAGCTGGGCTTCGGGGTGAAGCTGGGTGGGTACAGGAGTGCCTCCCTCCTCACGCTTCTTCGCTCAGTAATAATTAAAAACCCAGGGCCAGATAGTTACACCATTTTGCAGAGACTGGGGTCCGTAGTTTCCCTGGAAATGTCAAGAGTGCGAAAGGTGTGATTTTTCAAAGCATCTCTGGAAAGTTTGCAGGCTCAGGATGTGGCTTCAAGAATTTCAATGAGTTCTGTATTCAAACGACCAAGGAAGAGGAATTTATGCACGCCGAGGGGAGATGCATGGGTCACAGCCACCATAAGAACCTGCCCTACACTTAAAATGCATCACTTAAGGACAGACAAAATTTTTTCTTAATATTCAAGTGAATTGTTATTTTTTTGAATCACAGTCTATAAAATTTGTAGTAAGAGCTACAGATGAAAATTATAAAATTAAGCTAGAGCCATGCCTATTCCAGCAGTTTTGTCTTATTAAAGTAAATTCTAGAACTATTTTCCCAGCACTCGTGTAACATTTTGCTCCCAGACATAACTGAGCAGCTGTGTGCTTTCTGCAGAGTAAATTGTATCTTGTGGACTTATGCAAACCGATACCTGTCCTAGGTGTCTACAAACTTTTAAAACCAAACCGTTTGTATTGATGTAGGAAGTAACACAACAGCACACATACAGCCGGCCAGTGAGTGCCCCGACTTTATACTTGGAAATCAGTAGTGAATGAGCCTGTGTGGATGGACTTGAAACGCGTGTCTGACTCGAGCGGTGTGCGTGTCCACCAGCAGCGGCTCTGGCTGGGGTCCCTGCTCCCACAGCATCAGTCCCACCGGGAACCCGGGGAGATGCGACTCCTCGCCCCACCTGCAGGTTACAGACCCTGAAAGCAGAGGCTGGTGCCTGGCACTCTGGGTCTAACACAGCCGGCGGGCAAGCCTGATGCCCTGTAGCTTCTAGAACCACGAACCAACGGCTGACGATAAGAACGCGCCCATCCTGACCTTCGCATCCACTGACCATGCGTGTGGTGAGACGTGCTGCTGGAAGCCATGTTTCTGGAGTTTTCCATTACATGGTTGGGTCACTTGCTCCCTCCTTGCAGGATTAAGAATCAGCCGTTTTAAAGACAAAAGCTAACTGATCCCTGTCAGGAAGACAGAATACAGAGACCCCATCTGATCTGCATGCACCTGCTCCTCCACAAGACTTTTTACGTTATTATGATGATTCTTTATAATGTAGCCATATTTACATTATCATTTTATATTTAGTATTATATTATAGTGGCTGTTAACGGTGCAGACCCTAGTTCTTGGACCTCTTGAGTAGCCTATGTTTGGAGATGCAGTAACTTCTTTAATTTGTACCAAATTCTGGGAAATGCTTCTCTTTTGGAAACAAGCCTTCAATAATGGGCAGTAGCTCCCAGCAAGGTCCACAAGGCCGTGTGGATAGCTGAGCCTCCGCAGATCCTGCCCCGGGCCCCTGCCTCTGAGAACACTGACCCCTTCTCTTGCACTATAGGCTGACCTGGGCATTGGTCCTTCCCCAGGCAACATTTCTACCTGGAGACTGACCAGTGCTTCTCCCCAGATCACGAGAGATACGGTCGCCTGAGTGTCCAACCCTGGACGGATGTCTCCAGTGGGCCTACTGTGTGCCGGACTCGTTGGTGCTTGGGGCTAGGGCTGAAGACCCAGTCCTGCCCTCACAGACCACGACGCTCACAAAGTGTCAGGGACTGAGGGCAAGAAAGGGACGCACTGAGTGCCGGGGATGTTGGGGAGACCACTCAGATGATACCCAAGACCTCACAGAAACCACAGTCCAAATTCCAGCAATCTGGGGACCTGGTTCTGAAAACACATGATATTATGTATAGCTAAGGGGATTATATTCCTAACACTGATAAGAAACATTCAAACCCCACCATTTCCTAATTATCTTACTGCCTTTTACTCCTAAGCATGCCCTTGAGGCTGCTGATATCTCATCCACACAACGGAAATGCAGAGGAACGGGGGTCATGTGCGTCTGCGTCCACACCCGGTAACCTCCCAACAGCCTAAGATTTGCTGTGTGCTGGGGTACGCCAGCCTCCCAAACTGGGCAATGCGACAGCTCAGGCTGGATTTGCTGCTTTGTGAGCCATCTGCATTTAAGGAAGTGACGGGGAAATGTTAGCATAGATCCAAATCCCCAGCTGTTGGGGAGCCCAGACCTCAGAGCAGGTCAAAGCTTGACCCCAGGGATTGCAGGGAGAAGTGTCACTTTTGTGTCAGTGGAGACATCAGACAGAGCCCAGGGTTGAGGGCGGAGGGATAGACACCACCAAGATGGAGAACAGCCCGTTTCTTGAGGATACACAGCGTCTTGGGGTCACGGAGCCCGGCCTCCTGTCCTCTGTGTGCAAGTCCCACCCCATTAGTGGACAGCGCCAACAGCTGCGTCCCAGCTGGCAGTCGCCTATCCAGCTCCGTGCTTCTCAAGCTTCTGAGCGGAACTGTGTCCCCAAAAACGCATACATTGAAGCCCTAACCCCCAGGGCCTCAGAACGAGACTGTGTTTGCAGAGAGGGCTTAGAGAGGAGACCAGGGTAAAATGAGGCTGCTGGGGTGGCCCTCATCCAGCGGGACTCGTGTCCTCATAGCAAGACACAGACATGAACGGGGATGGCCACGTGAGGACACAACAAGGAGATGGCCAAGGAGACGAGCCTCAGGGTAAACCAGCCGCGTGCACCTCCGTACCGTGGACGCCCAGCCCCCAGGCCGGTGAGAGAGTGAGCGAGGCTGGAGCCGCGGGCCAGCGGAGCACCCGTCAAAGGCCCCTGACGGCCTCACATCCCAGGCCCCAGCGCTGGTGGCGTCTCACGCAGAATGGAGGCCAGGGGGGAGCAGAGGGGCCGGGCAGATGCCGTGAGCAGGACCCCGCGGAATCTACCGGAATCTTCCGGCGGCACCTCTAGAGACGACCTGACCTGTGTATTGTTTGCACACAGTAGGGCCGGGTATTAACAACGAAGAGGATGTGGGCACAGTCAGAGTCAGCGGCACCTCCTTGCTCCCGCTCCCTTCCAGCACCGTCACTGACCAGCAGACGCCGGCCGGCGCATGGCCTGTGGCCTTTGGGAGGCGAGGCCAAGTGGCCCTGAGCCGCGGGCTGACCTTCCCGTAATTGCGGACCCGGACAAGCCTCCGCAGGTGCGGCGGGGCGGGGGCCCCTTCCCTGCACTTTACAAAATGAGCCGCTTTAAACGGAAGCAGCGTGATGGGTCACAGCGCGGGCGGCTCTGCGTGAAGAAGGGGCCGCGGCGCCCGCACGCCTCCCGCTCACTGCGCAAGAGGCGGCCCCTCGTCGGACACGGCCGGGCCTGCGGCATTAATGCCGAGCTGGCAGCAGGCTCCCGCGCCCACCCGGCCTCGCCAGCCCCGAGCTTCCCCGCGCTGCGTGCGCGGCCGAGCAGCAGGCCCGGGCGGCGGGTGCTGGAGCGCAGACGGGGAGGCCGCCCGAGCCCCACGCACCGCCGGCGCTTCAAAGTCGCGGCCCTGCTGGCTTGGTTTACACCTGAGCCAATTAGCCCCGGAGATCAGAAGAGTCTGGAAATGGAGCTGAGCCCCGGTCGCAGGCCGGGGAAAGTCACTTGATCCAGGTAAGATGACGCAGCGACAACAATGGCAGCGAAGCGGAGGAGCGCGGGCGGGGGGCGCGGGGCGGCGGCCGTGGCGCGCCCCTTAACGAGCAGGAAAGAAAGAACCCGGCGCTGCTCCGAGTGCCGTGGGCCTGGCCGGCGCTCGGGGTGTTTGTCCGGCTTTTGTTGGCAACAAAGAGGCTAATTGCAATGAGACAGTCCGCAGCCTGCGTGGGCACATCAACTATGCTGTAAGATGTGCTGGTTCCCGCTCCTCCTGAATTATTGAGCATCGTGGCAGGCGGCAGAGAGGCCGGCCGGGCGGGGTTGGGGGCTGTTGTAAACGAGACGCTGCTTTGCTGAAGGTGTGTTCGCACTGGCTGTGTTGCCGGGTCGTAGACTATACAGCAGTGGCCAATGGAGAGTTCAGGGGCTCCGTCTGCCCTCTCAGGGAGCGCAGAAATTGCGGAGACCCAGTGCCCTGGCATGAGCAAGGAATGCGGCCACCGTTTCTCTCTCTCCCTCTGTCAACACGGCCAGGTGCCTTCTGCCTACAGGAGCCACCCAGCTGGGACAGAGCGGGGAGCCTCTCCACCTGCCCGGAGCCTGAAGAACAGGGTCTCCGGGGCTCGGCCAGCGTCCCGTGCCTTCCCTAACGTTCCGAGCAGGGGACACAAGGCAGACGAGGCTGGGCTCCCGGCGTGGCTGGGCTTCTCCCTGGCAGGGAAGGGAATATACAGGAGCGCATCTGTGGGTTACAGGGTCCCTGTGAACCCGGACATGGACCGAGTTCTCCGTGAAGGAGAGCGGAATGTGCACATAAACTGTGGGTGTGTGCCTGTGGGTGAGCACGCGTGAAAGGCATGTGCACGTGCTTTTGCGTGAGGTGTGACCGCTGCTTGCTGGGTAAAGTGGCAACGAGGAGGGACATTAAGTAGATCCGTGACTTAGGGACCTGAATACGGTGTCAACACAATGCATGTATGTAAAGTGCCAAGTCACATCTTGATGAAATGTATTAATAGATGAAGATTAATAGACGCTTTAATTTCTGCAGAAAGTTAGAATTACAGTCTTTCTGAGTTTGGCAATAAGATAAAATTTCAGGCGTCTCCGTTTTCCATCATGATTCCAGGTGACCCCATCTCGGGAATGGACCCATGGCTCTTCCTCTCCTGAGCTGGAGCTCATGCTCTAATTGAAGAGCCGTGTCTGGGTAGCTCGCTTGGATTTTAGCCAAGATGTGCATAATTATTTTTTCTAAGGAAGGGAGAGTGGTGTCTGTGGCTTTCAGCATGTGGCGGCTACCACAGCAACTGGACGCAAGGGTGGGCTGATGCTGTGCGTGAGGCCCGGACCCCACTTCCGAGTGGGGGCGGGTGTGTTGAGAGGCGACCCCTCGATGCCCTCCATGCCACCTGCTTCTCCCTAGCCAAGGTCCCCTTATCGTGTCTGCACATGTGTCGTCTCCTCTAAGGCTCGTGCTGGACACAGCACATTTGCTTTGGAACATTGGAGAGTTCATGAAAGGGGGAGGTGGCGAACACACAATTCCAGATTCTGTTTCAGAGATAAGCTGCTCTTCCAGCTTCCGAGGAAGTGACTGAAAGTGTAAGGGCTGCTGTCAGTGACACGTGCTCCTCCTTCCTCTGGATGGCTACCCTGCTGTCTCCCTCCCAACGCCACCACTGACATCCACAGACATACACACGTGTGCACACACCCACGCTGTGCACACACTCACACACACCCGCACTGCACACACATATGCACACGCCCATGCTGTGCGTGGCACCATGCACACCCACACTGCACACATGTGTGCACACACCCACACTGTGCACACACGTGTGCGTGCACCCATGGTGTGCACCTATTTCTGCAAGAGACAGAAAGCTTGATACAGACAAGAAGAGGGGCGCTGAACGTGCTGGGCCAGTGAGGGGCGGCGACCCGTGCCACAGACACCCCTTATCCTCCCGCTATTCAGGGAATACCAGTAGTAACACACACATAGCAATTGTGAGCGGCAAATGCAAAAATTGACATTTCGTTAATTTTGGTGAATTTGTTGTTTAAAACAGCCAAATATTCCCTAGTGAGGGTGTGGGAGACAGGGTGTGGCTGAGCTGCAAGACTAGGAATGAGATTTCTACATTTAGATCTCAAATAATCTACATTTTCATACTAAGATGCCCTTCCCATCCATAAACTTTTGATTTTACTTGTAATGTTAAGACATAAATGCAAGAATATTTTAAACAAATAATTCTAAAGGCACAATGGTTGAGCTTTTGAGTTGCTGGTGTGTTTTCCAAGCCTGTTGGGCATTGTGGCCCGTGGCTACCCCATTGCCCATGTTCTGCACCAGGGCACACGTGGGGGCGGCTGCTACACAGGTCCTTGTATCTGGTGATACCAGGCACACCTTACCACATTCCCAAGTTAAAGGAAGAGGCCACAGCAATTTTAGGAGCCAACTTCCTCATCTCTCTAGGGTCTGGTGTCTACTTGAAGGCCAAGGTTATTTATTTTTAAACACAAAAATCTGACCCATTGGCATGCTGACTAATTAGTGCTGAGATGCATGGTGACCTGAAGGCTGTCAAGCCCGCACACTCAGCCCCTGCAGCAGTCTCTGAATTAGTGGCCGAACACAGCTACGCTGGGTCCAGAGGGTGCCCAGAGCTGCAAAGGGGGTTGTCAGAACACATGTTCCTTTCACCACCAGCCTTTGTCTCCAGATGCTTCCAGGGGACCCCACGACTGCAATGAGTTTTGTAGGCCATGCAGGAGTCCTAGAATGCCCCATCCTAAAGCTCAACCTGGAAGGGGTCCAACCACCCTCACTTCCCAGCCTCAGCCCTTATGTCTCAATGAGAACTGATAGGGTACACAATGGAGAGCCAAGCTGAGGACTTGTCACAAAGGCATGAGTGAGCAGCACTGCCCTTCACGTGATGTCTTACCTCATTGTTCCTGATGTGGTTCCTGATCCCTAGAGGCCCAAACCATGATCAACAGCCCTTTATCCCTAAGGCGGACTGGGGCTTCAACCCCGGCTCTCACCGTCACTGTGCGACCGTGAGAACGTGAGCTAGCCTCTGTTTACCCTCAAGATGGAAACACTAGATGCTTCTTCCTCTTACGGGTCCTTTAGAGATGAAATGGAATAGTGCATGGTGTGGGGCACTACATGCTAATTTCAGTATTTTGCTTCATCTCCAACCTCTTAGGCCACTCTTCTTGTCCACTCTGGTCCAAGTTCTTTTCTATGAACTTCTTTTCTTAGGCAATGTTGTATGTTCTAATATTTCCCTGAAAGTTCTTCCCTCTCAATCTTTTCTCTTGCTAAACTGTTGCCTTGTCCATGTGTCAGCTTATGTTTTTCTTCCTCATTTAACCTGAAGTAATTGAGTATTAACTCTAAGCAGATGGTATTAAGGTTAAGATGCATATTATAATCTCTAAAGCAATAACTAAAAATGAATGCAGAGATACAGCAAGGAAACCAGTAAAAGAATTGAAATACAATGTTATATCAGTTCAGTTCCTCCAAGAAGCAAACACCAAGATGGGATTCAACACCTCAGAAATTTGGGGGAGAAAATACATGGAAAGGAATATGGGGCTGGGAGAGTTACCAGACCATGATGCAGAAGAGAGGGGGAAGGAAGTAAGGATAAGTAGAAGTCTTATTCTGTAATGCAAGCCTAATAAAATTGTGATAATAATAATAGGGAATCCTCAAGCAAAAGTCGCAATTGAGAAGTTCCTTGTGGGGAAGGTGTGGGCTGGCCTCACTCACTGATTGGGAACTGGCTGTCAGAAGTATGGCCCAGACACAAGCACATTGATGGACTCACGTTCACCAACTGACGTGCTCAGTCTATTAACTGCAGTGGTCAGTCTCTGAGTAGTCAGAGACCCAAGGGCTATATTTTCCTGGCCGCCATTGAGACTAATAAATATTTGCTTAACACTAATGAGAGGTGGAAAAAGAAACAGAGGAACACTGGGTGTGGTGCAAAAACAATGAATACTGTTACGCTGAAAATAAATTTAAAAAATTAATAAAAAAAAACAGAGGAACAGAGATAGATGAGACAAATTAAAAAAAAAAAAGACAGACCTAAATGCAGCCATATCCATCATTACATTAAATATAAATGAACTAAACCCTTCAGTAAAGGCAGAGATTTTCAGTCTGAATAGTAAAGCAAAGCCAAATATACTCTATCAGAGATGTGTTCCAAGTACTAGGACATTAACAGACTAAAGCAAAAAATTAGGGGAAAAATGTCAACTTTAAGCACAAGAAAGCCAGATTGTCTCTACTAATATCAGACAAAGGGGACTTCTGTCCAAGAGCATCGCTAGAAACACAGAGTCTCCTGTTCTCATGGTAAAATGTCCAATATTCCAGGAGAATTTAACAATTATAAACATATATGCACCTAACAACAGGTATGTGGTGCAATATATAAGGCAAAAACCGCTCCCCAACTTTGCCTGTGAAGATTGTTGCGAGTTCTCCTCATCTTTCCTGATTCTGAGCCCAGGCCGTGCTGGAATCTGCAAGTGGCTTGAGGGAAATTCATGCTCAACACCAGTATCTCTTCCTGCTCTGCTCCTGTTGTCAAGGGCCTCTGCCCCTGTAAAGTTCATTGTTACCTTAGTTTCCCTTTTCTTAGAATAAACCTAACCACAGAGGTAAAGGGTCTATACTCTGTAAACTGCAGAACACTTATGAAAGAAATTGAAGAAGACACAAAAAGATGTAAAAACATTCATGTTCACGGATCAGAAGAATGAACATCGTTAAATGTCTATGCTGCATAGACTGCCCAGAGCAATCTATAATTTCAATACCATCCCAATCAAAATGCCAATGGCATTTGTCAAAGTGCTTTGGAACAAATTATCCTAAAATTTATGTGAAACCAGAAAAGACCCCAAATAACCAGAGTAACGTTAAAAAGAAAACCAAAGCTAAAGACATCACAATTCCAGACTTCAAGCTGTATGATAAAATGGTGTTCAGCAAGACAGTATGGAACTGGCACAAAAACAGACACATACATCAATGGAACAGAGTAGACAGCCCAGATATGGACCCTCAACCCTAATGTCAACTAATCTTCAACAAAGCAGGGAAAATATCCAGTGGAAAAAAGACAGTCTCTTCAATAGATGATGCTGGGAGAATTGGACAGCTTTATATAGAAGAATGAAACTTGAGTGTTCTCGTACAGCTCACAGACAGATAAACACTAAATGGATGAAAGACCTCAGTGTGAGACAGGAAGTCATCAAACCCTAGTGGAATGTCCCTCACTCACATCTTAAAGTCAGTCTGGGGGGTTAAAAAGGAGATTCTCATATTTGAATCCTAACCCCACCACTTACAACGTTTCTCATCTGATGATGTTACTTATGCACCCCTAGATTCTCATCTGTAAAATTGGGATTCTAATATGATCTGACTTATGGGGTTATTGTAGGATTCAGCAAGATGACTATAAAACATTAAGAGCATTGGTGGGCATATATTAAAGTGAGTAATTAAAAATAATCAATGTTCATAGTACAGTATGTCATGGCACAGAATTATAATCCAGATAAAAATATTTTGCAAAGGACAATCTTCGGAATGGTCCCTTCAGTTTGCTCCTTATAGATCTCAGTCTTACTCTAATGAAAATTCATATCAATTGATTCAAATAAATTTTCAGTAAGGACTCAATTGCCTGTATATTAATCCCATTACAGTGGGATTGAGACCTCTGATTATGCAATCTTTTTTGTTCTTCCCTTTCCTGCTCTTGTATTCCAATGAGGAGCTTAGGAAAACACTCTTCCGAAGTTAGGTAAGGGAAGGGAGCTTCTGCGGGAGACTGGTGTGTCTTGGTGGCACTCCATTTTCAAATAGGTGCAGCCTTCTGAGGAAAAGATACTTTAACTTAGAAACACTTTCGTTTTTCTCCACCACAACAGAATAAACAGTTTCCTTTCCGTAAGAGCTTCTGTGAAAATAAGTGTTTCGTCAATGAACAAAGATAGCAAGGGCTGATTCAACAGCTTCTTTCTCCGGGTGAGCAGAGAACGCGGTTGGAATCTCCGTGCCCATATCACGCGTCTGCCTGATTCACCCGCCGCACTTCAGCCCGAGTCATCCGGACATCGTTGAGCAATTGGCCTGCGTGCTCCGCAGTGGTTACTGTCCACACCTCCTCGTGACCCTCCTGCACAGCAAGCCCAACGTTCCAGGACAGTCGCCCATTTCACTGTCTTCAAAGAAGCCAAAATCTTGTTCCTCCGACTCACTTCGACTGATCACATTGAACTTAGGCTCCAGAGAAACAACAACTCACTTTTACTCAGAGCCATGCTTTGTCTTTTAAGTAACATTTGGCAAGCTTGGTTATTACGATGGCATGCTCAGGCATGGCAGGCGACTCCAGGAAGCCGTATGGCACAAGCGTCTGGACGACACCGGGCACGTGTGGTTCCAGCTGTGCACCTTGCGGGGAGGGTGGGTGTCCGCGGGCATCTCAGCCGACCGGCCGCACGCTGAGACTGCAGCTCCGCCACTTCCCTCTGTCCGTGAGCCTTACACGCATACGAACCCCTGCACTGAAGACCACCGACTCCATCCACAGAGCTCTTTCCCTTCTTTTGGGTCTTGTTGGCAATAAATTTAATTCCCTCCTCTGCTGGGTCATGCTGACAAAGTGCCACGAGACCATCGGATAAATGATGGACGCGGTCTCCCATCCTCCAGGTGTCCAGGTAGGTAGAAGACATCACTCATTCATCACGGCAACAGCAAGGGCGCTATGTTCAGAAAGCAGATAGCAGGGCTGCCCGCCAAGCAGTAGACCACGCTGCTGTGTCTGGGGTGGAGATGGAGTCCGGGGAGCAGCACCAGCTACCAGCTGCTCCAGCCGCCCCACCACGGCCCGTCTGCTGCTGACTTAAAGTCCCATTGATGCATGTGCAGTTTCAAACGTCAGATCATGCTGCAAGGTGAACTTTGCAAACATCTTTCTGCCCAACCCACCTCTACCCCGACCCCCAACTCCTGCTTCATTGGGTAAAAGAATCAGCTCTTAATTCTTTTAGGTACTTCCCCTAGCATTCAACTTTATATTTTTTTAAAGAATGCATTTATACCACTACTTTCCAATTCTTTAGAATTAGAAACTGTGTTGACTTTCTTCTGCGAAAGACAAGGGCTTGGTGGGCTTGTCTCCCCAACACAGCACATGTACATACATTCACAAAGACACACAAAGTAGACTGCGGTTTCCTCTCTCTGTACAGAATCTTAGGTGGTTTTTTTCCCCATCTTCCATAATTTTCTTCTGCCTATCAATTATCTGTGCCCAAACTTTAGCTAGAGCTGGAAAATTCTTACTGGAGGGGCACATCAGACCATAGACAGTCCTCTTTAAGGAGGAGAAGCCTCTGTCCTCCCCCTGCTGTCGGGGATGGGGGACATTCCCCCGAGGCCAGGTCTGTCTCCAGGGAGCTCTCCTAATTGCCCCCCACACCTGGCACTCTCCCACTTCCTCCAGGCTAAACGCTGTGTTCTGGATCCCCATCTCAGCCTCTTGCCGGAAACACAATGTCAGTAGCTTCAGGAGGAAAGTGAACAAGACATTACTAAGACTGAATAGTTGAAAACCATTTTGAAGTTTGGCTTCACACTTGAAACCTGGGGAGTCCTCTGAAATAATTGAATTAATGTGTCTGTAAGTTACCGCTCCCGCTGAAAGAAGCCCAGTCTGAAACCCACGAGGAACTCAGCACCCCTGCCTGGACTGGTTGCTTTCCCAATCTCGGTCAGTATGTGTGGAGCCCGACGAGAGGCCGGGATGCCTCCCAAGTAGCTCTTGTTTTCAGAAAGACCCCTCATCACATCCTCGGTGGGGCTCATGTCCCAGGGACCGAGCCCTGCCCAGTGACCCCTCCAGGGAGTGGGCCTCCCTGTTCCTGACAGTCTGTGTGTTTGGGGCAGGGCAGGCCCTTCTGTGTGGGGAGGAGGAGAGCATCTGCTCATCTTCTCTTTGTAAAGTCCAAAGATTTCCATCGTTCTCCTGACTTTATGTCTGACTTTCAGATCTTCTTGGAGGCTCTGTCTTCCGCAGTTGGCAGGGCCAGCCGTCTTTGCTTCCCGGGCTTTGCTGCCAGTCCCTCCATTCTGCTAGTCCGTGAACCCATCCCACCTCCCAAAACTATCTTGACCTCCCTGGTATGGTGTCATCCCCCTTTTGGTCATTGTGTCCCGTAAGCTCGTGCTTATTTTACTTCCCAACTTTATCAGAGCTCCAATAAGAGTGGATGTAAACACGTCTGTGCAAAGAAATCTGATGAGCTGAAAGCACTGATTTACACTGGGAAAAAAATGCATGCTCAAATTCACCGAGTCACTTTTTCATTGTGTTGTGATGAAACAAACTTTGTCTAGACATGGAGGCTCTGGACGGACATAGAAAGACAGTCATGTTCCTCTACGGCTGTTTGCTGTCCCGAGTCACTTCTGGTTTCCACGCTGCCCCCCCGCCCCGATCTCAGAGGGGCTGCCCACACCGGCAACCGCACACATGCACACACACATGTGCACAGAGCTGCACAACACACGTGTTCATGTATGCGTGCACACACACAGGTGGGCACACTTGGGCACACACACACACACACACACACACATCTCTGTTGTCAGCATTTGTCTCATGATATTTCCAGGGAGTGAGACCAACAGGACGTCCAACTTCCTTCTAACACTCACCACGTGCCGGACCCGCTTCAGTCCCCTTCGGTGAAAGTCCGTGTATCTTAATTTCTCACAGGAAGCTCTTCGCTGTCTTTCTCTGATTTTCCTTTGGTCTTTGTCCCTTGCACTCTCCTTTCCTCCACACTTGGTCCCTGGGTCTGCTGGGGTCTCCCTTTGGAGGTCACTGGTGTGCCCTGCTCTGCCAGCCCCCGGCGCAGGGACAGCACCTGTGCCGAGCTCCGCACATCCTTCCGTAGTCTCTGGCTCCCCCCGTAGACAGGCTGTGCTCCGTGCACACTGACGGTGCCGGCTCTGCCACATGTCAGGCCACTGACGGGAACCTGGGTGAGTTCGTCCTCAGCCACGCCCGCAGCACAGACCCTCCCCACACGCTTCACGTGACTCCGACTGTCTCTGATATTTCACGTTCAGGCTTTAAAATGAAATGTATGTCCTTCCTTTGATACTACGAAGATCTAGAATTATTTAAATTTTTAAGGATTTGATTTATTAAAATGAGTTAATTTTCAAATATACGAAAAATACTGTAACCCTTAAAAGTATGTTTAATGGACATTTTTACGTATATGTCAGATACCACACAAATATCACTTTAAATATGAATTTGTAAGTGACATATGGTACCATACGGTCACCCAATGCACCTTATAAGTACTGAATACTATTTTATTTTTATATAAATATATCACACACGCAGTTTTCTCCCTTTGGAATGTGAAGTAATTCACCCACATATTTAAGAGTTCTGTAGCATTGAGTTTTCAAATTTCCGATTAACTTCTAATTACTTTAATGGATGCCTCCCGCCCTTGTTTCTCCCCTCAAATAATCTGTCTACTTAGGACGACTTTAGAAAAAAAGACGCGGGCCTGTGTGTCCCTCTTGAGGACCATCCCATGGGAGCCAAGAGAGGTGACGGCAGCTGTGCAGCCCCGGACCTGCTCGCCCTGGCTCTGGTCTGGGGTGTGGGGCAGTGAGCTTGCCCACACCCGGCACTGACCACCGGCCAGGTGTCCGTTCCCCTGCCCGGAATGCTGAAGACACGGGAAACGGAAAACCGTACTTTGTCAAACTGCACTGGGACTGTTTTCCGTGTTGTACCGTTTACTTAATCATCACCTGTTTGCTGGCCCACATTTTAACGAGTCGTCGGGGCAGATGAGATGTGTCATGGGGCAACAGACGTCTTCCAAGTTTCTAACGTGGGTCAATCTGTGACTGTAGCAGACTCCGTAAAGACCAACACTGATGGCTTTTTAAGGAGAAGACTATGAGATACTGTTATGGGCTTTTTAAAAAGTAGTTTTCCTTGCTCCTAAATATTTTTAATAGATTTTTTTTATTTACAAGAGAGAAAGACAGACAGCATGAGCAGGGGGAGCGGCGGAGGGGGGAGGGAGAAGCGGGCGCGCGCTCGCCCTCTTTCCTGGGCTTATTGGTCCGTTGCTCCAGAAAGGCTACATTGAAGCGGATAGAAAGAAACTTTCTGACTGAATGCGGAGCGCTGAGGACGAGGTGGGCAGCCCGGAGCGGGCACGAGGGAGTCCAGAGACAGGACACGCAGTCCTGTGGCCGGCCCCGTCCTCACGCCCCGTCGCGCGCCTCCATCCACGCACCTGGACCCAAGCTCCTGGCAGCCCGCAGCGGGGGCTGGGACAGGAGCGAGCCGAAGCTCTTCTGTGCGTCTTCGCCCCCGAGGACGAATCCGAGCCCTGAGCATCAGGGGAGTGAGGAGCGGCGTCTGGGAGTGGACGAGGAGCCGGCGAGAGGCAGCAGCGTGACTCTGCGGCTCGTTGCCCGTCTCCCCTGGTGGGGGTTTCTGAAGGCGTCTGGCTCGGTCGCCGAAGTCACCAATATGCAAACATGGGCACAGGCAGCCTTTGGCAGAGTTTGCAATGGTCTCGGTTTTACAGATGAGGCAGTTAGCCGCATGTCCTCATTCCCCGACGCTTGGCTCCTGCTAGCAACGTTTGGGCTGCCCTCACCCCAGGAAACCCTACCGCGGCAGCTCGGCAAAACCGTAGCGCATGACACCACTGCGACGTCACCTCCCTCCTGCCTCTGTCCTTCTTGGACAAGTCCGCTTTGGCACCTACACGACACCATCGTCACCTACACTACGCAATCCTGTGTCACGTCCCTGGGTAGACCTGGCCCTTCCAGCAGACACACCGCCATGGTCACAGCAGCCGTGGGCACACTCGGCGCCCGTAGTGCCCTGACTGTCACGGCCACCCGGGGCCTGTGGTCCAGCATGACACGGGCAGTGCAGGGGCTGGTGTCTTCTCCGTCTTACTCAGTGCCCTGGGTTCTGCACCCCCTTGGTCTCTGGGTGTCTTTAGAGAGTGGAACATGGCTAACACAGCCACTGACGCATTTGACTGTTTAATTCCCCTCTGGAACATCTTTTCCTTCAACAGATGTTTTCAAAATAATTAAGTGATGGAGAGCATGCATTATTGAAAATGCTGGATGCCTCCTTAATGCTCTCCACATTTGTATATCTGTCAGCACAGAATTGAGTGCTCAGAAATGTTGTGCTATTTATTTTGCAAATTACCAAACATTCACTCTAGCCAAGGAGGAGAGAAATGGAGAAAGCTGGCCAGCAAGCTCCCTGCTCCCTGCAAATGGTCCACCCTCGTGCTGGCAGGAATCACGGGCTCCCGCATGACGAGTGAGCAGAAAGCCCTCCAAAAAAGTATCCAGCTGATCACTCATCCACAAAACAAGTCCAGAATTGGGGCCGTTTCTTCACTTAATCTTAAAATTTCAGAAATTTCACATTCTATGTTGATAACCTTCATCCAACATTAAATAATTATTGGAATGGGAAATTGCCCTTTATATAAATGTATAGTTTAAACGTCCGGATTTATTCTGCCCTGAGGAAGCTCCAGTCTGGTTCACCGACACACTTACTCCAGCTTTCAGCTGGCTCAGGAGCGAAGGCTGCATTCCCGAGCCATGTGGTCTTGCTTCCGAGCAATGCCTCCGTGTTGTGCAGGGCTATGCCTACATCTTCAAAATGGTGGGCATGGAAATGATTTTAAGAAATATATGGGTCTCAGCTATGGAAATACATTTGTAGTTTTCTTGGGGCTATAGACCGTCACCTCCCTTTAAGAGTACGTTCTGGGTGTGATCAGAATTCATTCTTGGAAAACATTTGAATTTGGCGACTCCGCTTCAGGCCGATAGCCTGGACTCTTCACTTAAGGTCTCAGACCAGTTTGTGAGAGCTTGCTGGGTCCTGCCGCGAGACCTCAAGCGACTATGAGTGTTACTGAGGAAAAGGTGTTTCCATCAAGGTAAGCAGAGTCTCAGGTCCGTGAGCGCTGTTCAGATTCAGGAATGTTTTTCTAAAAGAAAATGCACTGTTGCAGAATGCATTGGTCTTGAAGGTAAAAAACGCATTTGTTCATCTTTTTTCCAAAGAATGGAGCACTGACTTGGTTCCACGTGCTGTGGGTAAACATCAATGTGGTAAAGGAGCCTCCAGCTTTCACAGAGTCTACGCAGATGAGGATAAGTAGTGAACAAAGATGCACAAAGTATGATTTCAGGTCCCGATGAAGCCCCGGGCGGTCTCTTCTCAACTTTGCAAATGCAGATATGCCATTTCCTAATAGTCCTAATCGGATCCCTCCATGCCTGGTTGATGGTCCACCCCGGCTTCTGGAGTTCGTGGAATGTTTGGGAAGGTCATGATCTGAGCCCTGCTCGGGGCTGCTGGCTTAGTGAGGTACAACGTTCTGCACACGAGACGGGGTGGGGGGTGTGGAGGTGCCTTTCCTGGTCAGCTTCTCTGCTCACAACGCTGCTGCAGTCAGGAAGGACCAGCCCTAGGGTCAAGGGAGCTGTCCAGCTCCTGGCCACGTTGTGTATATGGAATATAAGAAGGAAGGAGGAAGACAAGAAGTGGTGGAAAGAGGAGGAGGAAATTTTAAAATACAAAAAAAGAAGAGTAGTATGCATTTCAGTATTAAATGGCATTTTCGATACTACAGGAATATTTGACAAATGATGGAAAATCACAGTCTAGCACTATGTGCCTTTAAGAAGGATAATTTGGGATATTAAAAATAAGGAACGTTTTTATACTGGGCCAGAGTATCATGTCACAAAAGTGGCATAGTCAATCAGTATCCTTTCAAATAGGAGTAAAAACTGATTTCTAAGATGCTCATATCCCCAAGAATCATAAAAGCAATTCTTTTGGAGATAAATGAATGACTGCAAATCTGCTTCTGGGAGGACAGAATGCATGCACTTTTCCTGTCCCCAAACTCTCTGGGTTGTATGTGTGAAACAAGTACACAGAGACCCTGAAAGGTGGAAATAGGAGAGACTGGCTAGGGACCTGGGGACACAAGGCATGACATGGTGGTGAATTAGCTGGCTTTCCTTCTGCCTCGTGTATCCAGCCTTGGAGCTGAAGAAGCCAGCAACCCGGGACTGCCAACAGGGGCAGGAAAAGTCCAACAAAAGTCGGCTCTCTCTAGTCAGGTGCCTAGGAGAGGAGCAGCCCAGCAGGACAGTGGTCTTGAGACAGGAGCAGCCAGAGGCCATATGGAAGTTGTGGTACCTACCTAACCTGCACCAGCGAGGGCCAAGCGGCAAGGCTGGACTTGCACCTGTGAGACTGTAATGAGCCTCCCCAGGCCCCCGCCGGCGCTGCTGCAGAAAGCCAAGTCGAGAGACTGGAAGATTGTCACGGCCATCAGAGGTAACCAGGGCATGTGGCTCCTCTGTCTGCTGGGCTGGTATCAGAGGGGCCCAGAGGAGGGTCGGGACTTCCACTGCCCAGTAGCAATGAGGCCACCCCACCATGGTGGCAGTGGGGGCCACATGGAGCCAGAATGCCCCCAGCTGCATTGAGGACCCCCACACCTTAGATGTCTGTGAGGAAACAGGACTTCCTAAGTCTTCACCATCCTCTGCTGCGCTGTGCCGGAAAATCTACGCCTGAAATACAGTGCACGGTCTCAACACGGTAGGAAATACGGAGGTTTCAGTTCCGCCCACCAGGAGGATCGCAAACTGGGTGGGAAAGGGGCGATCAGGAGATGCCAGTGCTCGGAGACGCAGGCATCCGCATCACGTGACACAGAGCAGCCTTGACCAAAGGGCTTCAGTGAACAGCATGAACACGGGCCAAGCAGAAGAGAATGGGACAGCTCAGAAAGTAGAAAGTATGAAGAAGAGCCAAACAGAAATCCTAGAACAAAATATACGGTGATTTCCATGAAAAATAAATCGTGGCTGTATTGGACACCAACTTGAGGGGACACATTTAGTAAGCTTGAAGACAGAATACTAGAAACTGCCCAAATTGAATAACGGAGAGAAAGTAGAATGACAGTTGCCAGAGCGCAGGGACCTGTGGGTGCTTCTTGCCACTGCGGGGCTCAGAAAGACAGTGACCAGAAGCCTCCCTGAGAGGTAACCGCTGAGCACTTCCCAAATGCAGCAAAGGCATGAACCTGAAATTGCAAGGCTGAGCCACGCTGCCCCAGAATGAAACATCGACCAGAACAGAATCCCCCAAAGTTAGCCAAAACACATCATTCTCAAACTTCTGAGAACTAAAGGCAGTGGTCAGTTTTGAACGAAATGAGGTGTTCCCTATTAAGAAAAAGTGATCCAGAGGGCAGCAGACTTCTGGATGAGAGTGTGGACGCCTGTGCAGGCGAGCAGACCCCCTTCCATCACTGAAAGGAAGGCACTCTCGGCCCCAAATCCCAACCAAGCAACAACGTCCTTGAGGAGAGAAGGGTGTATCAGGATAGTCTTGGATAAAGGAAAAACAAGAAATTTTTCTGCCAGCTGATATCCCCTGGAAGAATGGCTAAAGGTATTTGTTTAAACAGAAAGAAAACGAGAAAAGAAAAAAAAAATCTTAGAATATTAGAAATAAAGAAGACCAGAAAGAGTAAAATTTTGGCAAACACATTTTTCTTCTCCTCTGAAGTTTTCCCAGTTATATTTGATGATTGAAACAAAACTTTTAACACTGTTTATTTTATTCTAGATCTACGTAGAGGAGATACTTAAACAATTATATTTCAGACAAGGTGGGGGGAGGTAAAAGGGCATCAAGAGAGGAAAGTTTCCATGCTTCCCCTGAACTGATATCGCACCACAAATGGATTCTCATAAACTATGTGTGTCGTGTAACCCCGAGAGCACCCACGACGAACCCCAGATGAAGAGATATTAAAGAATTCTGTAAATATAGCAAAGTGGATTCTAAAACTACTGGCTCAGTGACCCATAGGAAAGCAGAAAAAGAGAGAAATGAGAAGTATAGAGAACAACAACACAGACTGAATCCCTCACACAACAAATACATTAAGTATAGATGATTAAATACATGAGTTGAAAGGCAGAGATTGGCAGAGTGGGCAAAACAAAAGGAAACCTTTGCCTCGACTTTATGCAGAGCATAAGGAACTCAGTTCACACATAACAGTGGAGGCAAATTGAAAGTAAAGCGCTGGGTTAACGCGATACCCGTCAGAGCCCTAGCAAAGTTTTTGTAGATACAGGTTTCTACCTCATTGATCTCTGCTCTAATCTTGATGATTTCCCTTCTTATGTGTGGAGTTGGTTTGATTTGTTGTTGATTCTCCAGTTCTTTAAGGTGTAGAGACAGCTGCTGTGTTGTGGATTTTTCTATTTTTTTTTGAGGGAGGCTTGGATGGCTACGTATTTCCCCCTTAGGACCGCCTTTGCTGTATCCCATAGGTTTTGGACCGAAGTGTCTTCATTCTCATTGGTTTCCATGAATGTTTCAGTTCTTCTTTGATCTCCTGGTTGATCCAAGCATTCTTAAGCAAGGTGGTCTTTAGCTTCCAGGTGTTTGAGTTCCTTCTGAACTTCTCCTTGTGATTGAGCTCCAGTTTCAAAGCATTGTGATCTGAGAATATGCAGGGAATCATCTCAGTCTTTTGGTATCGGTTGAGTCCTGATTTGTGACCCAGTATGTGGTCTATTCTGGAGAAGGTTCCATGCGCACTTGAGAAGAATGAGTACTCTGTTGTTTTAGGGTGGAATGTTCTGTATATATCTATGAGGTCCATCTGGTCCAATGTGTCATTCAATGCTCTTGTCTCTTTATTGATTTTCTGCTTCGATGATCTGTCTATTTCTGAGAGAGGCGTGTTAAGATCTCCTACTATTAATGTATTCATATCAATATGACTCTTTATCTTGATTAACAGTTTTCTTATGTAATTGGCTGCTCCCATATTGGGGGCATAGATATTTACCATTGTAAGATCATCTCGGTGGATAGTCCCTTTAAGAATGATGTAGTGTCCTTCTGTATCTCTGACTACAGTCTTTAGTTTAAAATCTAATTTGTCTGATATGAGAATCACTACCCCAGCCTTCTTTTGAGGCCCATTGGCATGAAAGATGCTTCTCCATCCCTTCACTTTCAGTCTGGGTGTATCTTTAGGTTCAAAATGGGTCTCTTGTAGACAACATATGGATGGGTCCTGTCACTTTATCCAATCTGCAAACCTTTGCCATTTTATGGGCGCATTTAGGCCATTCACATTGAGAGTGATTATTGATAGATACATTTTTATTGACATCGTGTTACCTTTGAAATCTTTCTTTCTGGAGATTGTCTCTATATTTCTGTTCAATGATATTCTTAGGATTTTTCCTCTTTTATAGAACCCCCCCTTAATATTTCCTGCAGTGTCGGTTTGGTGGTTGCATAGTCTTTTAAGCCTTGCCACTCTTGGAAACTCTTTATCTCTCCACCCATTTTGAATGTCAGTCTTGCTGGATAAAGCATTCTTGGCTGCATGTTCTTCTCATTTAGTGCCCTGAGTATATCTTGCCAGCCCTTTCTGGCTTGCCAGGTCTCTGTGGACAGGTCTTACTCAAAAATTATATGGAAATAAAAAGGAGCTAGAAGAGGGTATTTTTGTTTGTTTTTCATGAAAAAAAAAATTGGAGGAAGAAGTCTGATTCCCAGACTTCTTACATAACTCCCTTGATCCAGACTGGGTAGTGTCACTGGATGGACAGTGACATAAATTAATGGAACAAAACATAAAACCCAGAAATAGACCCACACTGATATGTACAATTTATTGACAAAAGCCCAGAAGTAATCCAATGTAAAAGGGAAAGACTTTCAACAGATCGTGTTAGGTGTAATTGGACATTCATATGCAGAAAAATGAACACTGACCTAAACTTCACACTTGATACAAAAATTAACCCAAAATATACCAGACTTGAATACAAAATATAAAGTTTTGTAACTTTAGAGGAAAAAACAGCAGAAAATCTTTGGGGTCTCTGGCTAGGTAAATAGATCCCAAAATATGACTTGTAAAAGTTAAAATTTGTAAATAACACTTTATCAAAATTAAAAAGATTAACTCTGTGGAAAAAAAAACCTTAACTGTATGAAAGTTTGGAAGAATGAATGTCCAAACCAGACAGCCACAGAAAGTAAGTATCTGAATTAATTAAGGAGCTCTCACCACTCAATGTTTAAAAAAAAAATAGCAATCCAAGTAGAAAATGGGAAAAAAACATGAACAAGCATTTTGCCAAGGAAGATATACAGATGGCAAATAAGCGCCTAAAATTATACTCGCTATCATTAGCAATCAGACAGATGCAAACTGAAACCATAATGAGACACCATTGCACATCTATCTGAAATGCTCGGAATAAGAATATAATGATAGCACCAAATGCTGGCAAGGTTGTGGAAAAACTAGATCACTCACACATTGCTGGTGAGAATGTACATGTACAGTCATTCGGGAAGACGGTCTTACTGTTTTTAAAGGACAAAGCATGCAAATACCAGTTGACTGAGTGATTGCACTCCCGGATACTGATCTCAGAGAAATGAAAACTGATGTTCCTAATTCTGTTCCATAATACCCAGAAACTAAAAGCCAACCGATATCCGTCAGTAGGTGAGCTGCTGAACGAGCTGGCGGCTCCACACAGTGGCATACCGGTCAGCAGTGAAAAGGGATGTGAGGTTGACACACAGCAGTCTGGATCCATCTTGATAGAACTAAGCCAACAGCGACACATTCTCAAGATCACACACTACACAGGGCCACGTACAACACATTCTTGAAGAGTTCACTGAAAAAACGGAGGCTAAGTTACTGGTCGCCAGGGACTAAGAAGAGGTCATGGGTGGGAAGGGAGCAGTGTGGGTCCTCCTGGTGGAAAGGCTCCAGCTTTCGACTGTGTCCATGTCAGGCTCCTGATTGTGACATTGTACTATGGTTTTGTCAAATATTACCATGGGGGGAACTGGCGTATAGGACAGTTCTCTTTACTATTTCTTTTTTTTTTTTCCCTTAAGATTGTATTTATTTATTTGACAGAGAACAAGAGAGAGGGAGCGCACATGAGTAGTGGGGAAGGGAGAAGCAGACTCCCTGCTCAGGAGGGGCCTGATGCGGGACTCGATCCCAGGATTCTGAGATCGTGACCTGAGCTAAAGGCAGATCCCTAACCCTTTGAGTCACCCAGGGGCTCCCCCTTTACTATTTCTTAAAAATGGTTGTGAATTTCTGGTAATCTCAAAATTTTAAAAAGTAACTTTAGAAAGAGCCATATGAAAGTTTGAGCAGTTTTCTGATTTTGAAAGAATGTAGAATTAAATAATTACTCACATTTTATATATAGTATCTAAATATACATATATATTTGTAGAAACATATTTACATGTCTATAAATACATATGTATATACATGGTGTATATACAGATGTGTGAATCCATACATTTGTGTGTATATATCTAAGAGACGCCCATAGCACCTACATATGGAAGGTATTTTGTGTTTATTTTAACTGGAATATAAAATAAATATAAGCTGCTTACATCAAAACTGCTGCGAGCACCAGAAAACTAGGCAGCCTCCACATTTGCCTCAATTAATTTTTATATTTATGTCTTCTTGAAAAATTGTTGCATTCACCTGGAAAGAGCCCAAAGGAAAGTAACACAATTGCAAACAAATGAGGGCCTCCCTGGTGACCGTCTGAGACCTGCACCATCGTTACCAGCAGGAGGACTCAAGGCATGCAGAAGGCGGCGATCAGGACCCCTGCTCCTTCTTTGCTTCTGTTTGGGCTGGAGGGAGGCAGAGGCGGACAGTGTGCAGGGAGGGAGAGAGGACATCCTCTCCCATGTGGCTTCCATGGTCTTCAGCAGGTGTTTCTGCGTATCTGGGGGCTATCACCAACAGCCTCAGGAGTGTTGTTCTCGTGTTGGGGTGCAGGGATCATCCTGCATTTCCTCCGTGTCATGTCCCCAGACACTCCCAGCAGCAGAGCTCTGGCTCCTGCAAGCCAAGCCCTCGCTTGGGGTAGGGACCCCAGCACCCTGTAAACAGTAGGGCAGTCTCCCCAGGACATAGCCCTATAAGTGGAGTGGAAAAGTCCTGCCTGCTTGCTTTTGATCATATCTGGAAACACACTCTAAGTGCCCCGAGTTGTGGGCGCATTGCCTTCCGGGATGCCCTTTACTCACAGGAAAGGTGAGGGAGCGCTGGTGGGGGACCCACAGATGTGCTCTCTGGAACTTTCCCAACGGCATCTGGCCGCCAGGGCTCGGAACTGCCCTGTCTCCTCCCACCTTGGCTGGAGTGGGGTCCTCGAGTGCAAGGGTCACGCTAAATGTGTGTTCACATGTTTGAAGTCACACTTGTGTCTTCCCCCAGCACAGTGCT
Organism: Lontra canadensis; assembly: GCF_010015895.1. Classification (NCBI taxonomy): domain Eukaryota; kingdom Metazoa; phylum Chordata; class Mammalia; order Carnivora; family Mustelidae; genus Lontra; species Lontra canadensis. Next base: position 1,374,505 of record NW_022631016.1, on the reverse strand, counting down.
GGGGACTCAGCTCTGCTCCCGCATGTCCTCTGTGAGTGGTCCCGCCGCACAGGGTGAGGCCACGGAGGCACACGCGTGCATACACAGGGCTGGAGAGGAGTGCCCCGTCCTCCCCAGATGCACAGAGACAGTGAGTGGAGGCAGCCCCTGTGGGCCGGCTGTGGAGTTGGTGACATGGCCAGGCAGAGGGTTCGACCCGAAGAGCCGGTGAGGTTCTGCACACGCGGCTGCTCTGGTTGGTGGGGGTCTCCTGGCGGCGCCGGGCAAGTCTGTGGCGACAGCTCATGGACACTTCCGCTGTGTTTCTGTAGGTCCCTCATGAGACATCGTGAGCATGAGGAGGAAGTGTTGCTGAAAACTGTCAGTGGAGATGAGCCCTTCGAGAGGACCGAGTACGGGGACTTGGCCGACCTGGCACTCTGGCTGCAGGATGACCCCGTCTTTGCTCCCTTCCCTGTTCTCACCCACAGCTTCCAGTGAGATGTGGCCCACCCTCTGCAAAGCTGAATCAAACCTCATGGCATCGGCTCTATGCTCAACACAGGAGTCCTTCCATCCTTAGACACAACGGTCAGCATCGCGGTGGTGCCAGGGACCCCACGGCTCCAGCTGCCACACACCTCGGAGGGGAGGAGTTGTTGAAAAGCTAGAGTAGTACTTCGTGGTAAATTCAAAATGTCACGGTAATTATAGCCATTGCAAAAATGGCCGTGAGGGTACAAATGTCCCTCAGTTCGAAAGGTTCTAAACGGCGAAACAGCAAACCAGGAGCCGGGCACTGGAGGGTCGGGTCTGGTGTCTTGTCATTCAAACCAAATGTATTTTCACGTGTTCCAGCACACTGGAAAAGCTTCCCGTGGTGGGCATTAGTGATTCTTACGTTTAGTTCATTGAAAATAAATGCCCTAAACTCACCAACACCCCCGCCAATTACAGACAGGAGTCCTGGGGTGGGCCCGGGAACCTCACTCCAGACAGGCCCTGGGGATTTGGTGTGGGTGGCCACGTAGACAGGAGGATGGCCGTGTGGACAGGAGGATGACCGTCTGCTGGGGGACAGGTCCCGAGAGGCTTCCTAGAAAACTTCTTTCTGAGAGTGTCCTTGACTTCTATTTTATCTCCAGAGTAAGAGCATCTTCCAAGTCCCAGAAATAACAAGTAGCCGAGGCCTATCGTCCGGGACCACATGTCCGTGCCCCCCAAAGTAGTATGTAGGGACCCCCCCAAGTGTGGCTGTACTTGGTGACGGTGACCTTAGTCTTCTAAGGTACATGAGGCCGCGGGATGGGACCGTGGCCCCAGAGGCTGAGGGTCCTTTGAAGAAGCGATGCCAGGCTCTCCTCCCTCCCAGGGCACCTGCTGAGGAGCAGCCCACAAGGACGCAGCAAGCGTGCGGCCGTCTGGGGTCAGAGGACCCGTCCCCAGGACCCGGCTCTGCAGGAACCTCTGGCCCGGACTTCCATCCTGCGGGGCGTGAGGAGGTAAACATCTTTGGGCCGCCCTGTCTGTGGTTTTCTGTGACTGTGGCTGAGCCGGCCACACACCCATGTGCTCCCCACGGCCTGCGCAGCGTCTCCGCACTCCCGGAGGCCGGCTCTGTGTCTTCTGCCGGGCCAGCCGTCGCAGGTGCGTGGACGGACGCCTGAGCAGAGCTCGGCAGGGCCCCAGCGCGACTCCTCCCGCAGGCCAGGCTTCCTGAGGGTGAGCCCCGCACGCCCATCGGCCGCTGCTTCCCCTCCGTGCACGTGGAGGAGAGATGCCATCTGAGAGCTGGTGAACCTGTGCCTTCAAGGTCAGGGGACTCGAGTCTGCTAAGGACCCAGTAAGACGACGGAAGGCAGGTGCGTGAGGAATCATGGAAAACGGTCTAGGAAGCCCTACAAGAAACGGGAACGAGAGGGTTGTCGTGGCTGAGCTGGGGCTGCCGGCGGTCCAGTGCGCAGACGGGAGAGCCCCCCCCCTCCAGCAGACCTATGGGGCCTCCCTCAGCTCCAGAAGGAATGTTCCGGGCCTCTGAGCCTCCAGAGCTCCTAGGCCGGGCCGCCTGGCTGCACGGAGGGGCTGCTGGAGGCTGGGACCGTCGGCGCCCGGTGCCGGACGGCGATGCAGGAGGATGGGTTCTGCCGCCTGCGGACAGAGGTCACCCTTGGCAGCCTTGGAAGCGCTTGCAGCAGCGTGGACGATGCTTGGTGGAAACGGGTCATGCTAGGAGGTTAACATTCCTATTTACTGACGGGGGAAATGCAGCGCGTGCGAGTGAAGAACACGCGGGACAAACCAACTGAACAGAATCAACACCGGTCGGGCCGGAGCCGGAGAAGCAGTGGGGGTGAGGCCACAGTTCTTTTAAAAATTCATATTTTGGGGGCGCCTGGGTGGCTCAGTGGGTTAAGCCTCTGCCTTCGGCTCAGGTATGGTCTCAGGGTCCTGGGATCGAGCCCCACATCGGGCTCTGCTCAGCGGGGAGCCTGCTTCCTCCTCTCTCTCTGCCTGCCTCTCTGCCTGCTTGTGATCTCTGTCTGTCAAATAAATAAAATCTTTAAAAAAAATTCATATTTTGATTTAAAGCTTTTGGGTTTTTTTTAAAGATTTTTTTTTTTAACTGAATCTTACAATCTTTTTCATTCATTTTCTTATCTTTGGTTAGGTTCAGCTGGCCAGCGTATGGTGCGCCCCCAGCTCCCGGTGCCGAGCTCCACAATTCGTTGTTTGCGTGTGACTCCCAGGGCTCCTCACCCAACGTGTCCTCCCCAGCGCCCACCACCGGTCACCCCAGCCCCCACTCCCTCCCCTCGGAACCCTCAGTTTGGCTCCCAGAGTCCAGATTTTGTTTTCAAGTAAACTGTGTCTCCACCGTGGGGCTCGAACTCACGACCCTGACAACAGGCACCACACGCTCTACTGACGGAGCCAGTCGGGCGCCCCAAAGCCTTTGGTTTAAACGAGGCTGTGTCAGCAGCGGCAAGCCCGTTCTATAACCGTGACCGCCGCCCTTCACCTGTCTCCGCAGCGTGGCGGGCCATGAGCCAGTCCCGGCCTCCAGACCGCGGCCCCCAACAGACGGGATGCACGTCCACACCGTCCACGAGGTGCTAAGTGTTCATCCCATCAACATGGGCTTTGCTCCCGGTACACAGTCCTCTCCAGCGGTGGCTTGAGTGCAGCTGGGGTTGGTTTCCGATACTTTCTGGAGCTCCGGGTGAGGCCACAACGGTGACACCGCGACGGCCCTCCTTCCTCTACAGCTCGCGGGACAGTGTGGCCAGACCCCACGCCCACCCCCTCCCTGTAACCGGCCTCTTCATTAGAAGTCGCCTACGGTCCTGTCAGTGAGCAGGTAACACGGGAAGAGAAGCGCACACGCGGCGCTTCCCCAGCCTGGCAGGGCCTCCTCGGAGCCGGGGGAACACGGAGAGCAGAGCCGGACGACAGGAGCCGCTCGTGCAGCCCGCGTTCCTCATTCCACGCCAGGGGCGCGCACACCTCCAGCCCTGGGCTTGCGTTCCGAACACGCACGGACAGCGAGGCCTCCGTCCCACGGGCAGCAGGACTCTGCCGTGGGGCCCACGGTGGGCTGCCGGTTCCTTGGGCTTTCACCAAGAGGAGAGTGGGTTGGCTTCGAGCCAGAAGCCAACAGCCAGGGAGCCACGGAAGGACGACTGGTGCGTCTCAGTGAAAAGGAGAACTGTGAACCCCAAGCTGAGTCCTCGCCTGGGCCAAGCCCTGAGGACGAGCAGGTGCCACACCAGGGCTGCGGAGTAAGCGAGGTCCTTGCTTCGTGCCTTGTCCCTCCGGCCACCTCAGTGCAAACGCTAGGGGACTGTTTAAAACACTCACCGTTCTGGGATTCTATTGGATGCCTGTTCCAAAAGAGACAGAAATGTGACGTGCCTTTTGGGTTTCTCTCTCCAACAGTGTGAGTGTCTCTCTTGAAGCTGCCTCACAGAGCCGTCTCCCCGCACGCTGCACGGTTGGCAGAGAAGGGTCTGTGTCTGCAGCATCTGTCTTGGGACGCCGTCCCCTCCATCAGGCTCCTTCCGGAATGGGGACGTTCTGCCGTCCCACAGCATGTGTGAACTTCTGAGTCTTGTATCTCATTGTCTTGTCCATGACGACCCCTTTTCTCAAAAGCTGAACATGTAGAAACGCGCCGAGATGCTCTCTGAACCCCAGAGAGTTCTTACAAAGCACACCGATGACTTGTGTGTAAGTGAGTCCCTAGCACATGGCCCGCGCCGCCCTGAAGACGCACACGACTTCGGAAATACAGGGGACGGGGCCTGGCAAGGTGCTCTCCAAGAGCTTCTCCAAACCCGGGTGTCGGCGTCCTCTGCCCAAACCTACCTGCCTTGGTGCTCCCACAGCTTTTCCCAGAAGTAACTGTGGCGATGTGCTAGAGCCGGCGTTAGCCATCAGCCAGGGCACGCGTGCGTGCACACGCTTATCGCACACAGATGTGCACGCCAACATCCACAAATGGGCTTCTGCTAAGCCGCAGCTGACATAGATGCTGAGACGGGGCGGCGAACCGATGGCAGCCGATCACGACTACAACCGCAGGCCTCAGAACTTGAAAACGGGCAAACTTGCTTGCGCTGTTCGTGCCTTCTTCTGGGCAAGCCCACTGTAAATGCCGTGACTCCCCCAGGTGCCCCTCAGCCCCGTCCAGGTCCTTTTAGCAAGCACCGCGGCTGGCCTCGGGCCGCCATCCTGGCCGGACCCCGGGATCCGCCAGCCCTGGGTCCTGCCAACGCGCCCTCCTGACTGCTCCGCACGGTTCTGTCAATGAGCCCCAGGGCTGAGACCCGGTGGGGAATTTTCATGAACAGGAACACCGTGACCGTGTTGGCTTCGGGTCACATGGAGGTTGCTTTGTAGTGTTAAGGGCCGCGTTCATAAAGAGCTCCTGGGTGGAACCCGTCACCGAGATGGCCGTCCCTTGTTTCTTTGGGCTAAAAGCCCTGAAATTGGAGGAGCCCTGGATGTTCCCGTGAAGGGCACAACCAGCATGGAGTGGGGGAGGGAGAGTCATGGGAGCCCCGGGGCTGCTGCAGGGGTGAGGTGTGGGAGGGGTCGGGGGGCCTGCAGGGGCTCACAGTGCTCCTGGGGGCCCGACTGCACACCGGGCGCGCTGCTCGGGCTCCAAACTGGCCGTGGAGGAGGTTTCACTGAGAATGAAGACCCAGAATGACAGCGCCTTGCGACGGGCTACTGCTCCCGTCAACCAGGATAAACCCACGGGGAGACCCCAAGTAAGGGAGCAGCGAGCATTCCATGGTCATCTAAATTGCTAAGTCAAGTGACTTTAAACTAATCATTTAAATCTGACTCCTCAGTGGCTGACGTGGGGTTTGCCATGTAGTGTGGGTTTAATAAATGTTTGTGGGACAATAACCCAGAAGGGCCACTGAATGTTTAAGGACAAGCGACGCAGGAGCTGGGCTGACGTGGTCTGCAGGATGCATGTGTGGCTGGAGAGAATGACTGCAAAAATAAACCCGTTTCCAACAAAGTCCGTCCCGGGGTCCAAGACTGACCCTCCCGCCTCCAGCCCCACTCCGGCTGGCCACGCCGGCCATGGGAGAGGCTCCCGCTCGGCGCTCACCAAAAACATTCACACGCAGAGACATGTATTCCTGACGCTCCAAAGTTAAGCTGGGAATGTCGGCCTCGGAGCTTTGGGCCACGCGCTCCCCGCGTGTTTGGCATGGGGCCACACGTGGTCCGAGCGGTCTGCATCGTTGTTAATTGAATTAATGCCCTGAGCCTTCAATACCTTTGCGCCGTGTGGCCTTGGAGGCCAAGGAAGAACCAGAGTGGCCGGAAGGCTCATGCGTAATTAAAAGCAGCAGAAAGCCCGGACCTGCTGAGAACCGCCGCCCTCTCAATCGATTCTGTGGGCCAGCTCTGTGACCGCCCCATCCTCTGTGACCGCCCCGTCCCTCCACGCGCTGCGTTTCATGCTCCTCTACCTGTTTCTAGGTGTTTTGAAGTACTGTAGCCTAAAATTCAGCTTTTCTGAAAAACCCGTCTAAATTAATTATGGTTCTGCTAAGGGGAGAGAAAAAGATATTAGATGCCTGAGCTAAAATAAAATGAAATCAACCTTTTTTCTTTCTTTATTAGATTTTAATGGTATTATTATAATAATTAAGCTTTTCATTAATTTTTTCACGCTTACTGAGTCACGGTTCCCCGCAGACTTGAGTCACACTTAACGTATAATCATGGCGGTGCATTCTTGGAATGGGGTTTGAAGGTGGAGACAGGACCTCACCCACACTTCCTAAATTAAAATGAGCAGCACAGGGACCACTCATTCCATTTTTAATACTTTTTAAAGGTTTTATTTATTTCTTTAAGAGAAAGAGAGCATGAGTGGGGTGGGGGGAAGAGGCAGAGGGGGAAGCAGGCTCCCCACTGAGCTCAATCCCAGGACCCTGAGCCGAAGGCAGACGTTCCACCGGCTGACCCCGCAGGTGTCCCACGACAACTCAGTCTTTGTGGGCGAGCACGGAGGAGCTTCAACAAAGCTTCCTGCTGCCTCCTGGCCATGACTGAGACGGGCCCGCTGGGGCCCTGGGGCCACGTCCAGATTTGGGGGAGGAAGGAGCTGTTGATTCCAGCTCAGAGGTACTGTGCTGTGATTTAGGTCTGCTACGGGGCCTCCCAGAAGAAGGAGCCTGACATGCCCCCGTGTGTGACTCACCGGCATTTCTTCGAGCACCGGGAGAGTTTCCAGGTGAAAGGAAGACAAGCGTGCCGGGGGGACCCTGCTTTGGGCACCAGTTACTCTGCTTGTGGGCGTCTGCGGCCGCTCTCCACTGCAGGGGTGAAGGGAGGGCGGTGTGCCCTTGGCAGAGACAGGCGCAGAGGAATCAGGCTCCCTGCTCACAGAGGAGTTTCTCCCCAAACAGGGAAAGTTCCAGAATCTGACCCTAGGGGCTCTGCCATGGCCAGGAGATAAGGAGGGCACTCAGGAGAGCCTGGGGCAGGAGGAGAAGGCAGATGGGAGGGGAGGGAAACACAGGGAAGGGCAGCGGAGAGCAGGGGAGGGCAGTGGAAGCCAGGGGAGGGTTGGGGAGGGGAAAGGAAGGGAGAGCAGGGCAGAAGAGGGGAAGGGGGAGGAGGAGAGGGGACCGCAGGGGAGGGAAGGGGAAGGGAGGGCAGCGATGAGGAGGGGAGGGCAGGGGAGGGCAGGGAAGTAGAAGAGGAGGCAGGAAGGTCTGGAAACACATGCATGGGACAGACATGGACTGGTTTTCTTCGACGGTGGCTTCCAGCGGACGTCTGCCCACAGAGCCCCGTCAGCTCGGGTCGGCCCCTCATCGTCTGTGAGATGGCTTCCCCACCCCTAGCCATCATGTTCCCCTCCCCGGCTGAGGGAGGGCCCGACGGCAGAAGGCAGCAGACCACACCAAGCTCTGAGCGGGAGTGCGGGCGGCGGTGGGGACAGGCCAGCGGCAGGACGTGTCGCCCGTCCCACCTCGCAAAGCTGCAGGCACAGGGGAGGACAGAAGCGTCTCTACCTATGAACAAGAAGCAGGAACGTGCTCCTATTTTCAAACACCTCAGAACTTGTGTGTGTGTGTGTGTGTGTGTGTGTGCTTGTGATGAGTCGCACACGCAGGGGACCGTGTCTGTCTGTTTGCACAGGCTCATCCTCTCCTCGGTTCCCACCAAAGCCGAGGTGCCTTTCTCTGCACGTCTCTGGCGTCTGGAGGCCAGTGGATCCGATGGAGACAGACGTGGCGTCAGCTGCATCGGCTGCACACAGTCCACGGGGCTGTCCTGTGGGACACGTGAGCCCGCCTGCCTGTGGGCGTTGAGTGACCGCAGAGTGACCGCTGCTGGCTGTCCTGGGGGGGTCCCGCCGGTGGACGGGTACGTGTGGAGTCCACAGCTCTGAGAGTGAAAGGGGGCGTGGTTAACCAAACTGTGGGATGATCAGCCTTAAAAAGTCGAGTCTCCTGTGTGTGAGGCGCACCCTGACCCCTGCAGTGAGGCCACCAAAGCTCAGTGGCCCCTGAGCCTCTGCGCCATATCAGCAGGAGCCCTCAAAGCCATGGCACTGAGTGCCCACACCTGCCTAGTCCCGGGCCACCCTGGCAGCCCCTCGCCCTCTGCCTGAGCCCCCGACCTGGCCTGGGGTACACGTCTCTGGGGCACGTCCCCACTGGTCCCTGGCTGACTCCACTTCCATGGCAGGAGCCCAGCCATTGGAAACAAGCAGCAGGACAGTTTCTCTGCAGCAAATCAGAACCAGTGCTTAGGGGAATGGCCCGTGAAGCTGCCCCCGCCCCCCTGCCCCAATGGCTGCCAACTAGGTCGGGGCCGTCCTTTCACAGGATGTACGGAGAGGGCAGTGGGCTTCCGGGGCCTGGGGCCCCAGTCGGGGAGCACGCCACAGGCCCCCTGCCACATGTGTCCCCCGCAACTCAGGGCAGCACAAGGATGACGTCCAGAACCAGGCGGGGGCCGTGCACAGGCTCTAGCTGCAGGGAGAGGCAAGCTCGCCCCTCTGGTGCGGGAGGCGGCGTCTCCGTGGACCCCCGGAAATGGTGGGCGCTGCCCCTGGGGCTCTTACGTGCCGGCAGCCTCCGTCCATAAAAACCAGAACCCAAAGGGGAGGCCTGACAGGAACCTGCAGAAATGCTTCCTCACTGACAAGTCTTCTCAAGAAAGCTATCAACAAGGTACAAACCAGTAGTTAAAGTCACATTTAAACTTGGTACAGAGAAAGACACACAGAGGACATGACTTCAGACTGGCTGGGGCCGGAGAGTGAGAGGGAAGTGAGAGCGTCCATGGCCCCTCGATCCTGCCGTGGTCGTCCTTGGCCCTCTCACCTCCTGGAAATTTCATGCAAAGTTTCCTGAACCTACAGCCTTCCCCACCTCGCCCGATCTCGGGACTAACTCCCGAGGGGGTTGTTTAAAACAGGTTAAATGAGTGATGTAAAACTCCCACGATGGGTGCCGGAGGCCTCCCTTCCGTGCAAGGAAGCCCTGAGCCCGCCGCTCTCCCCGGCCAGGGCGTGATGGCGGGGAGCAGCCGTGGCAGTGAGGGGACGCGGGGACCTCTGCCCGGGTGGGGCCCCGGGAGCCACGCGGCCCAGGTCAGGAGACAGCAGATGTGTTTTGGGCACCGCACCTGCTCCTCCCAGCGAGCCGCAGGGACAGGCCTGCGGCACGGGCCCCGCAGTCTGGTCTGGGGGCCTCGCTGGGCACGCAGAGCTCACTCGCACCGGCGTGGAGCCGGCTGTCCACCACGGGGCAGGTGGGCTTCCGACCTGACTCGGGGAGGGCATCTTGCCTGAGTGACGGGGGCTGGTGAGCCTGGAGTCCGTCGGGCAGTGAGCGCCTGGAGCCACAGGGCCCGAGAGCAGCCTCCAGAGCCCGCTGTCCGCGCGTCACCCTGCCTCACACCCGCCCCATCACTTCGTGTATTTCATCGATCCCTTGGTCACTTTTTCCAAATAGCAAGACTGGCTCCCCAAACCGTCAGGCGCAGCCTTGGAGAACTCCTCCCCTCCCCCCTCTACCCTTCTTCTTACCCCCCCACCCCCTCCTCCATCCGGAGCAGGACTTAATGCAGCTCCGTGGCTGCAGGAAGTCACTCCCAGCCCCCTGCAAGGCCGTTGTGGGCTCCATTCCCCCCCCCAGCTGCTGCTTCTGTACCTCAGCAGCCAGCACCCCCCGACCCGCGGACATCCCCGAGGCCAGCGGGTGGAGGGCTGGGCCCTCGGAGCAGGCACCTGCTGGGCTGGTTCTACCTGAGGGCACAGCCTGGTGCACACGCCTCGTCCCGACAGCGGACGTCCCGGGGAGGGGCTGGGGGTGCTCGGCCCGCCCTGGCTCTCCCAGCAAACCCTGGGACAGGAAGGGATCCACGAGGCTCGGCTGAAGTCCTGATCGTGCACGAGGCTGCAGTGTCTGTCCAAGGGCCTGGCAGGCGGCTTCAAGGCTGGAGACCCTTCCCCTCCGTGAGCAGAGAGAGGCCCTTCCTCGGTGTCACCCCCGTGCCCCCCAGCCCGCACATGTCCCCCGAGGCCACGGGGCCACACGGGGAAGGGTCCTGGGCTCTGGTGGGACGCTGCTCCACGAGTCTGGATATTCTTGTGACACGTGGGAACTTGTCTCTCTTTTGAATCTGGAGAGAACATGGACCTTCTGGGCCTCTTGGCACCATCCTTCATTTCTAACGACTGTCCCTGGAAAGCAGGAACAGGATGCTGTCACTGTCACAGATCTTATCCCGATCAAACACTGGCTGCTGGCGTCCTGAGCTTGTGGCTGTCTCCGGACACTGGGTGGGGGTCCGGGGCAGAGGGGGTCCTGCCCACCCACCTGCGTCTTCCAGGCACAGCCAGCCCACAGGCCAGCCTTCTCTCCACCTGTCGCCGGGGGAGAGTGAAGGTCTGCAGCCTAGAAGGGAAATCCCAGCGCGCACATTCACGTTTGAGGCCTGTCCATCACATCGCATTCCTCACTCGTAGACCAACGACCTCAGGGGCCTCCGAAGTCACCTGTCCTCCGCGGTCCCAACTCCCAGCTGACCCAGACATGTGGGCACCTGCCCCATCCACAAAAAGTCCAGGAGAGGCATCTTCGTAGAGGCTTTCCAGTTAGGCTTTTAGAGCCCTGCTGAGAAAGCTCAGAGGTCGGGGTGCCCTCGGGTTACCCCAGGGCCACCCTGCACTTGGCCCGATCTCCGCCCCTGAAGGCCGAAGTGGATGATGGCGCGGCAGGTGTGCGGGGCTTCCAGGACCTCGACCTCCCCCCGTGGCGCCCCCCCCCATGGACCTCTCACCCTCACCCCACCCTGGTGCATGCGTTGCTCACACACGGGCCAGTGTCCTGGGGGTAGGGGCAGCGTGGAGCAGAAGGAGCGACCGCACAAGCAGAGTGGTCCCCAAGTCTGAATCAGGATCCATTTTCACCCTCACCCAAGGACATCAGTGGAAAGTGAAAACTGCAGGTGTGTGAGGGTGCAGGGGCCCCCCTGTGTGTCTCCTCCCAGCCACGGCTGCTCCGAAGGGGACCCGGGATCTGCAGCCACTGCAGTCCCCGCTCCAGAGCTGCAGGTGCACCCTCGGCCTGGGAAGCCCCATCCCCTGCATTCGCAGCCCCGTGGCCCTGCTCGCCTTCCAGCCCTGCCCTCCCCTGCGGGGCTTGAGGGGTCTGCCTCCCCACTGGGTGGCAGCCAGTGCCTGGGGCCAGGTCACAGCAGAGAGAGGCCTCAGCCCTCTTCACCAAGACATCTGCAGAAGGCATGCTCTGTCCCTCGGGCTTGGTCATTCCGTCTCCGCAGCCGGGCTCCAGGGCCGGACTCACCAGGCCCGGACACCTGCCCTCTCAGCCACAGGGGCCCTGCTGTCTCTTGGAGCCCGAGGCCAGCCCCACCATGGCTCTGTGTCCACCTGCCTGAGTCAGGAGCCCAAGCCCCTCTTTCTGTCCCCAGTCAGGTGGCCCTGCTCTTGCTGCCCTCCCTCCATGCGAGACCCGCGTCTTGAGCTCTATCCTGGTCTCAGGGCACTGCTCCTGGGAGACCGGCCGGGCACCCTGATGGCTGATACATGGGCTGTGCCTTCCGGACAGCCCTGCCTGCCCTCCTCCCCGGGGTCCTCAGATCTTCAGAGTCTGCCTTGGCCACCTGTCCTGGGGCAGGAGCGTGCTGCTTGCTGTCCTTCCAGCCCTTGGCTCTGCCCCTGTCCCAGGCCCACCCCTGGTGGACAGTGTGGTGGACAGAAGGAAAGGTTACTGCCCAGTGGTCTCCTACACAGTCTGAAGCCTGTGGGCGGGGGAGGACACAGGCGTGGGGCCCCGAGGAGCAGCTCTATTGCGTCTTGGCCTTTTGTCCTAAGCTGCGACCTTCTCAACCTCTGTGTCATCTGGGCACTAACCCCCACTTGGGGCTCTTTGCCTCAATTATCTCATCACCCAGAGTCCTGTCCTAGAGTAAACGAGGTGCTTCCTCCCTCCCCAGAGTCAAGGAGGGAGAATCGACACCCGTCCTTCCTCCCTCCGACACACTCTGCCTCCACCGTCTCCTCAAGTTAGACGCAAAAGCAGAACAGAAGAAGCAAAAGACTGAATGTGTCAGGGAGTGTGCCAGCCGGGCACGCACACTGGGCTTGCGTGGCTCTCCATGACACTGGGAGACTTCCTCAGCCCCGTCTTCCTCTGCGGTCACCGCAGGAACGGTGCCCTTGACGCCAGACAGAGGGGCCATGTGGTGACTCCAGGATGCCGGGAAGTGAGCTTTGAAGGCGGAGGAGAAGTCCTTCACCCGCATGGCCAAGAAGGAACGCAAAAGACAAGTAAATCGGGGGCTGGGGACACACGGCCGACACCGTCCTCTGGGGCTGTTCCCTTCACTCTAACACTCAGGGTGTCCAGGAGAGGCTGGCCAGGCCACGGGCCCGGGTTTGCAGAGAACACACCTTCCACGCAGGGACAGATGTTCTCACCCAGCAGCCTGCCGTCTGCCCCCATCCAACAGGCCTGTCCCCGTGGCACCCACGGAGGGCGGCCACCGCTCTGCGGACCTCTATCCCCGCCGGCTCTGCCCTTAACTATCAGCCAGCCCTGAGTCCACATCTCTAGTTGAGAAGACGAGCCCCACCAGGGCCCTCCTAGCCCTCAACTCCTCTCACCCCATGACCCCTCAGGGAGCAGGGCCAGGCCAGGCACAGCCAGAGCATCCCACACCCATGCACACCCCATGCACACTCCCACATATACCACACGTGAGCCCCTGCTCTGCACATAGTGGGAAGGGGTCTACCCTCCCCACAGCACACAACACGCTGTCCCACGTACCATAATTTGGGTCTTTTCTCTACCAAGTAAGAGGTGCGGCTCAGGGATAAGAGCCCAGGACGCGTCCTGGAGGGATGAACAGGACACACTTCAAGGGCCTGGGACCTGCCCCTGGTCCTAGAGGAGGAGACGGGAACAGAGCACCATGGTTGCTGCCAGGGAGAGGGAGGTGGGAGAGGTGCCACGGAGGAGGGCACACACCACTGACTCAGCCAAGGGATGGGCTCACCTGCCCACAGGGAGCTCTTGGCTCCTGAGGTTTCAGATTCTCTAGTGTGTGCGGTTGGTGTAATTTCCTGCTGTTTACTTTATGTTCTCCTGCCCCACAACCATACTCATCTTCTCTTTTCCATACAATGGTTAGAATCTGAATCAAAAACAGATATTATTCTAAGATTACCTTTTATTGGTTACACAATCTGAGGGGGCCCGTTTCTCCCTTTTCTCTAAGTGAGGAAAAAACTGGACATGGCGAAGCCATGCCCCCACCCTCACTGGCATTCCCGTCGGTCTCGGCTCCCTCACAGCTGAAGCGTCTGTCCAGGGTTAATGATGTCGTGTGCAAGGCAATGGACGTGAGACCCAGCCCAGAAGCAGGACCACCCACCCACCCACCCACCCACTCGATCCACTCACTCATCCGTCTTCTTTCTCTCCACTCATCTACCTACCAACCCACCGGCCAGTCCTTCCATGAACCCACCCAGCCACTGTCCACTCACTGTCCCACCAGCCCAGCCAGTCAACCCTCTGTTCATCTACTCACCAATCCTTCAACGTACCCAGCCACCCACCACCCATCCGCCCTCCACCCACCCCGCACTCACTCATCCATACACACACCCACCCACCCACCATCTATCCATCCATCTTCTATCCACCACCCACCCGCCATCCACCCGCCATCCACCCGCCATCCACCCGCTGTCTATCCTTCTACTCACCCAATGTAGGAATTTGCAGCAAAGAGCAGAATTGCTGATCTACCAACCACATTCCCACACCTGTTACTTTCCCCAGGTGATTGTATGGTGCCTTCTAATGGGGGGAGAATCCTGCCCACAATGTGGAGAGGACAGGAAGAAAGGGGGAAATGCCTCCCCGACCTTGACCCTCAGAGGAAACCGGGGAGTCTGTTCCTCGGGGAACGGGAAGCCCCTGTCCCTCTTGCACAGAAGGACTCAGACTCAGACTCAGAATCGGGACGGTGTTTCCACTGCATGACACAACGAAGTTCCTCGAGGTGAAGCTGGGACAGCGCTCAGGCAGGACCACGGGGGTCTGCCTGCGGACCCTCAGAGAACACTTTCCATATAGAGCCAGTGGCTTTGTGTCTAATTAGATTCATGCGGGAATTGACATAACCTTTGACATCCAGATAATGAATGCAATGATGCTCCCTGTGATTTCCACCGTGAGGTTCGATGTAGTTTTCCAAGTAAATAAATAAGTCACCCACAGTTCAGGTCAGTGATCTCCACGGACCTATCGAGCTGCGGGGGAACCGGCGTCTGACAGCAGAGCAGGCAGCAATCATCTGAGAGCTTGGAGTCGATGACAGACCGGGCTGGGGACTCGGAGGCTCCCACGACGAGCAGCGGGCCCAGGCCGGTGCCGTCCCCTACTTGGTGGCAGACCCCACCCCTCAGCGGGGCTGCACTGAACACAACATCTGGTCACTTCTGGGGACGGTAGCAGGAGGAAGGGCCGGCGCATAATTTAATTGCGTTTCCTTCCTCCCTCAGGTCTGCATATTATATTATATTGAAAAGTAATTATGCAGCGAAAGTAAAATGTCACCCGGGCGCCGTCTGGGAACGGCGGCCCAGATGTGAATTATTCTCCGCGCACCTCTCCTCCGTCGCTCGCCACGGCGAGGGCTCTCACGCGGCCGGATTTATGCGCACGAGATGAGATTTGCCGGCTTTTGTCTTTTCCCTTCCCCTCGCAGCATCTAGATCCCAAGCTGAGTTGCCTTGTTGGCAATGATTGATTACCCAATATCTAATTAAACCTGATCCAATCACTTATTATGCAGAGTGGAGCAAACAAACTGAAGGCGGCTGTCAGCGCCGTGATTGATGACGCGGCCAGCCCGGCTTCTGTGGCTCCTGATGTCCCGAGCTTGTTACAACCAGGCAAAGCCGCGCCGGACCAAACGCCTGTCACTCCGCCGGCCGCCGCGGGCCGCCCTCCCCTTCCTCCGAGGGAACTTTCAGGCAGGAAGTACACGGGGACGAAGGAGGACTCGCGTGGCTGCGGCCTGATGAGACTCTGTTTGGGGGAGTGACACAATGAGATCAAAGTCCCGCCCAAACGGTGGCCTGAAGAGGGAGGTCGGGGCGGCCACCGGAGACTGACGCGGAGCCCGTGCGCTCACCGCTGCGACGTCTGTCTCTGCTGCGTGCGGGCTTTGCTGCCGGACCCTGTCCGGCCTCCGTGCTGCGTTCCCTGTGCTCCGGCCCGTGTGCACCCAGGGCCGCGGAGGAGAGGCGCCTGGGGGAGAGTGACAGACAGAGCATTAAGGCAAACTGAGCAGGGAAATAATTTCCTTTCTATTGTCTGCTGGGCAGGATTCCTCTTAGCAGCTCTCATTTATAAATTTTTCAGTTTTAATGTTTTAATTATTTAAAATGCAAATAGGTTCAAGAAGAAAGCAGCAGAAAATACAAATTTTCTAAACAAATTCCCCTTTGGAGGGGCTTCCGGGCTGGACAGAGCACCCGCCGCGGGCCTGGGCTCTGTCCCACAGTGGGGTCGTGGCCCCGACGGTGCTCAGACGGGAGGGGTGAGGACAGCTGCTCACAAACACAGACGCTCCCACTGCGGGGAAACGAAAATGAAGCCGGCCGGCACTAACTCTGTTTTGAAGTACGGGAGGGCCTGCGCCGGCAGCGGCCCCGACCCGTCTCCGAGAGCTCTCCTGCACACTCGTGCTCACGCCCAGAAGAGGAGGGCAGCTGGGACCCACCTCAGTGAGGCCCTGGTGACCCGTACTTGGGTCACATGAGGGGCACGGGGAGCCCATCCCTCCACGCCTGAGCTGCCGGTCTGCCTTACGAGGGGTGACATGCCGCGCTCTCCACACCCTGGGAGGAAGGACCACATGCCCAGCCCAGACCCCTGCCAGGATCCGTGCAGCCCCCCCATATATATTCCCACCTGTACTCAAGCCATCGGGACTCCTGGAGAAGTGGTGGGTGTGGCCAGGCCATTGAACACAGGGCAGAGATGGTCCCCCCATGTCCTCTGTCCCCACGGGAGTGTAGCGTCAGGCAACGGGGTACAGGTACCTCGTGCACTCACTTCAGGGGCCCCGTGTCCCCTGGCATGGTCTGTGTACACTGTGGAAGCAGGCCGTGGGGTGTGAGCCTCTGGGGAGCAGGGCCGCAGGGCCACCACATTTGCCTGTTAAGGTACAAGTGTCAGTAGCCAAGTGTTCAAGTCAGAGAATTGCCGTGGGTCCAGCTCACCCTTGCCCACTTCCCAAACTTGGGAAATTCACTAGATCTTCCCAAGTCAAAGTTCCTCATCTGTGAAATGGTAAGTTTTACCCAACACGCAGCACAAAGATGACCGTGGAAGGTAAGCTGGGGGTGCAGGGTCCATGGCAGTGGCGGAGTGTGGGGCTCGGGCTCCCCCCTCAGCCTCCTGCCCCTTTGTCCACAGCATCAGATGCCCGTACGGGGCCCACGAGGGGCTGGGGACGTCTCAAAAGACCCAGGTCAACTTCTTAACTCCTGGTGCTCGACATGCACCTCGTGCAAAACATGTGGAATGTCCCCTTCTTGTGTGTTTTCTGTACCTCCTGGGTGACTCCCTAAGCTGCTCGTGGTGTCAGGTTCCCTCACGTTCAGCAGCACAGACTTGGATGCCTCTTGTCTGTCCGCCTTCTGCCGACCCCTGCTTCCCTCCGCCGGATGTCCAGGTCTGAGCTCACGCCGCAAACCTGGGTTTGACAGTGCGATCTCTCACTTCCCACCATGTGCTCGGGGCTGAGCCCAGTTTGCCCGAGCACGCCGCGGGCCACTGCCCCCTTTTCGAGCACGAGAGCGAGCGCTGTCGCCGGCCCAGGCAGGGGTCCTGCAGGCGAGGCTCTCTCTGCTCTCCTTAGGGCTGCCCCTGCTCATCAGGGGCTGTTGGCTCTCCCTCGCCCACGAGTCCCCAGGAAGTGGCGGCCACGGGCCCAGGGGGAGGCAGGGGGCTGTGGGGGCTGCCGGGACAGCTGTGAAGGGCTTCGAGCTGGAGCAGGCTCAGAACCCCCAGTCGGGGGGTGGGGGGTTCCAAGAAACCGGTTACTGCGCCGTGAAGAAGGGATCTCACCGCTCCCAACAGCAAGGAGGGACCTGGAGCCAAACAAACTAAGTCAGAGAGAGACAAGTACCCTGATTTCGCACACACGGGAAACGTGAAAACACAGAGCAGATGACAAACATGAACGCAGGGAACCCGCGGGGAGCCATGGTGGGGGGGGCGAGGCAAAGGGGATCTAGAGGCCAGAAGTCACAGGGAAGAAAACATGGGGTGTGGCCAGGAAGACCGTAACAGCCCCACACGTGATGGGGGCCTGGACTACGGTCAGGACCTTCCGTAAGGCACGTGGGCACTGCACAAGTCCGACGCCCCCGGAAACTAAGGGCACGTCCTGTGTCCGTTGTAGCTCAACAAATGCAAACGAGGGAGATGGGCCCGTGAGCGGAGCAGGCAGGGGTCGCCCAGGTGCGAAGCAGGGCAGTCCCAGCCACGAACCCTGGGCCTCACGGGGCCTCCCCCCACCATTGGCCAAGCATCTTCTGACCTCCCAGCAACATGGGCAAGGACTGTGAGGCGGCCGCTTCAAACGGGAGTGCTCGGAGCTGTGGTCGAGCAGGTATTACAACCTGAGGTCAGGGATCCCGTCTTCACCTTGGATTCAGAGCTCTGAGACATGGGACGTTGCAGAGAAGACGAAGGAAGATCATGAAGTGATCCATGACCGTGAACCGAGATCGAGAGGAGCCGTCTGCCAGCCCAGCTGAGCCAGCCCAGAATCACAGACACAGGCCCACCCTCGCCACCCACCCCTTCCTGCTGGCCGTGGGACAGCCGCAACCGTATACTCAAATAAACTCGGGACGGAGCCGAAAAGAAAAATCAATTGGAAACCAAATGTGGCTTTTCACGAGGTTGGGACCAGCGTCGTAGGTAAGGACACGGCGAGGCGGGCGGCCTGGCCAGAACTGGCCGGAGCCCAAGGAGGGTTATCTCAGACAGGCCCTGCGTGCCTCTCCTCTACATTTTCTCTTCAATTAATCTCTAGAAATTTGGTGTCTGATCCCCATGACAGTAGCCTCTGGCTTCTTCAGAGTGACTGCCAAGGAAAAATTATCTGACACGTATCAAACAAGCAAGGAACGACACTGGACAGCATTAATCAAAACTTTCTCATTTCCCGAAGAATTAAGCATTAAATAATTAATCCCAGCACTACAGGCAGCAGTAAGGGAGGCCTCCTGCCTCCCTGCTGGTAAGAATTTGTCCTTGTCTAAAAGACTAGATTGATATATTTATTATTTATCAGATTAATCATGGCTGGGAACATTATAGATTGGCAGCCAGGCCTGGCCGGCGAGGGCGTCTGGCCCTTCTCTGAGCGGAGAGTCCCACAGAAGCGCCCACGAGGGCTGTCCTCGGGCTTCCTTGGCTAAAGAGAAAGATGTGCAAACATTATTTTTATGACGCCCAGAAAGCAAGCAGAGGAAGAAGAGAGATGAAGAAGGGGCTTTCGACGTGGGGTGGGGAGAGGGTGAGGGAAAGGTAGAGGGCGGGCTCACGCCCCCGGAGACCTTGGCTGGGCCGGGGACCACCTGACTCCCGAAAGCACCATCGAGAGCCATAGTCCCCGTTCCAGCACCCAGGCGTGAAAATCAACTCTCCCTTCTGGGGCTGAGGGCCCCGGAGGACCCGGCCTCTCCGGCCTGGCCCAGGACCGCTCCTGGAAGGCAGCCTCCTCCCGCCTTACAAGGCTGGGTCGCCCCAGAGCTGCTGCCAGCATCTTGGGAGACGGAGCACATCCCACTGGGGACACTGGGCCACAGGAGGTCAGACAGAAATTGTTGGACTTCGCCTGCTGGAAGGCCCTATTCCATAAGAACAGGAGCTTTCTGACCAAGCAAATGACAACACCAGCGTCTCCACGGCCAAGGCCGGTCTGTGGGGCCGGGAGTCAGGTTGGTTACTGTGAACACCAAGCAGGGAGGAGCACGGACCTTTGAATCTCACAGCTTCTTGCAGGTATTTTAGGGAAGAAAGGGGTCACTTTGTTCAATAAATTTGGAAACTGGGTCTGTCAGCCATGACATGAGGTCACTCTACAAGACTGCTCCAGCCGCTACCGGGCAAAGAAGCTTCCGGAGGGGGGGCCCCAGCTGCAGCCCTGCACAGGATTTCAGAGCCCCCCCTGGGAGATCTAATCCCCATAAGTGCGTCTCTCAGCCTTGTCTCTGGCAGCCCCTGCCCATCTCCTGGCCAAGGGAGCCGGGACGATCCTCTCCACCCCTCCGTCCGCTTCAGGATGGCCTGCCCTTACTGAAAGGCAATTAGCCTTAGAGATGAGGAAGCCACTCAGGTTCAAGTTAAAGGACAGACCTGTGGACTAAGGGGGTTAGTCCTTCTGGCTCCCTGAGACCCCTCCCCGCTGCTGGGGACACAGCGACACGTGAGGGCTCTGGCCCGTGCAGTGGGAGCTGCCCTGCTGGGACCTGCTTGCACTTGTCACTGGCTGAGTCATGCCTCCTGCAGGATGTTATTAACATACGATACATTTGTGAAGTAGATTACTGTGAATGCTTATTGAAAATAGCCTTGTAAATGTGTCACGTGGGTAAACTTTGTCATCTTGGAATAAAACCCAGCCGTCTAGAATGACTCAAATAATTATTTCAGATTCGACTTCCGTTTGCCCCTAGAGTGCGGCTCTGGGCAGCTTCTAAGAGCTCCATGAGGCTGAACGTGTCCGGTGGGTGCTGGTCTGTCCATGAGAGTTGGTGATAACAGCCACAAGACAGTCACTGCCCTGGACCCACGTCCCCTCCCTTCCTACAGACCGTCAGCTCTGGGCCACCCATGGGGGACCCCGTGTCCCCCATGCCAGGCTCAGCGGCACTGATTCTGGAAGATACGAGGGCTGCAGTTCTGGAGAAGTCTCCCGGCAAGAGCCCACGTATGCGGGATGGGGGGGCCAGTCGGTTCCTCACTGCACCCAAAAAGGCTTGGGGCCTCCTCCCTAGGTTTTCATAAACATCCCTGATTTCTTCGGTCGCGTTCGGCCCACCCACATAAGATAAAATCTTCTGTTTCACAAACGGAAGCCTAGGGTACCGACGCCTCCCGTGACTTCTCCATGGCTGAGCCCTGTCTGCGCTTGATCTAAGTGGAGCATCGCCCCATGTCCAGTGCGGTGGGCTGGGGGCCACTGGAGAGCCCAGGAGCTCATGAAGGAGGACCACAATTGTCACGACAGGGTCGTTCGAAAACACCAGCATGATTTATAACCCTCTAGTAAATAAACGTGGCTGAAGTTAACTGAAGATGAAGGAACTCGGAGGTGACCAAGTAAGGACAGACGTAGCTCAAAGTATCAGGTTTTCTGTAATCGTTTCAGCAAGGCGCATTTGTTAACTACTCCCATTAAAATTCTAAGAAGGGTTTTATTCCAATGCCATATAAATTATAAGAAAGTTGAAAGAAAGACAATTGAAAGTCAATCGTCCACATGACAAAAATAACAACAATCTGGGCAGGAAAAGCCAGCAAGGGAGACGCAGACAAGCAGCTCGAACCGGCCGCCGCGGGCATATCTAGCTCGCAGGCAGGCGCAGCTGCTACTTGGGAGGTGTTGGCGAGCAATTCGGTTTTGTTGACCGTCTGGACTTACCGATGTCAAAAATGCATTAAACCTAAGCCTGTGTCGCATCCTAGCCATTTTGTCGCGGAGAGCACGACGCAGGGAGGGAAGGCTCTCCCGGTACTCCCGCTCAGGGAGACCATCGCCGGTCCAGCAGAGACGGTGCCCACATCGTGGGCCAACAGCAACACTCCAGCACAAGGTCAAGCAGCGTCCGTCCCACTCGCGCTGGGACTGAGGGTCGTTCCAGCCATGGACTGGCCGCACAGCCAAGCGTTGAACAAGTCCGACAAAATATTCTGAGAAGCCATTGACGGCACTCACAATACAGAGGATTGCATATTTTATTATTATTTGCTGCTATTCTACTTTATCTTTTACATCATTAAAACGTGTTTAAAAACTTATGTATGCATATCTATGCATATGATTTTTCAGAGAGCTGGATATCTTGCAAGCATGCTGCTGGGTAAAATGCTAATAAATTGAATTCAACAAATCTAACAAATCAAAATGTATTTATCAAAAAAATAAGATGACTTAATTAGCAGTAAATCTCTTAATACATGATATCACGGTAATAGATTAAGTATCAGGAAGCCATATAGTTTCATAACCAATGTGCAAGCTCATGAACATGTTCATTTATTACATATAGTAACGATAATAGTACAGGATACAACATAATACATTACATAATATGCTAATTAATTAGCAATGTGCAATTGGTTCATATCATTAATTTTAAAACTCTATAGAGTATTTTCATTCGAAAACTCTAAAGAATGTGTATTTATTCCAATGACGAATAAATAAATGTATTTGTTCCAATGACAACATCAACACAATCAACAGCAAAACTGCAGAGAATCTCACCTAAAACCCAAGGAAGGGCAGAGGCCTCCCCGCCTTCGCCCACTGCCCCTGCACGCCGCGAACGGGAAGGTGCTCACGCCTCAGGTCGGCTGGACTCCGACCTCCCCCTCGGCCACCAACCGGCCCTGCAATGGGGTGCACTGTCGTTTGTAAGCTCCTTTTGAGGGGATCTGAGGATTAAATTGTATAATACGGGTGACGCCCTCTCTGTGGCATCTCATCTACTTTGAAGTAAATAAACACATTATGACTAATGAAACCCTACGGATCAGAAATGACGGACAAAGGGACTGAAAGGGGCCGATCTTGTGACTTTTGCCAAAAAGTCAACCAAAAATAACACGTTACATGGGACAGCAGAGCACTGGGTAGAGACATGTGCTAATAATGTCACCAGATCGATGGCTTTCATGTCGAACTGAAATGATCACTTAGAAGATGTGATGGGGAGAAGAAAATCAATTAATCAAACCAAACAAATATACATCCATGTGTATCTATAAAGAATGAGTGAGACCCATGTAAAGCAAAGTATTTTTATAAGTTGGAGTACACAGAAGAAATTGAGTGAGGAAGAAATAGAAACTATGTAGTTTTAATGTAACAAATTAGCATGGGAACTAAGTCAGCAGTAATGTGACACAGTGTTTCCAAAAATGTATGTGAAGTAACAGAGTAAACTCAAAAGCCTTTTTCTCTCCTTTTCTCCTCTTTCTCTACCCGCTCCGTCACCCTCCTTCTCTCTCTCTCTCTCTCTCTCTCTCTCTCATAAAGAAAGGTCATGTAATCTAGAAGACTGTAAAACATGTTTTAACTATTAAAGTTTGGCTTTGATGTCAAAATATACAAATGAGGAAAACACACATACCTACTAGACTATGGATATTAGCATTTAATATGTGATGATTAGTTCTTACAAATAAATGGGGCATTAGTAATGATAATAACAAGATAGTTTTTGTTTGTTTGTTTTAAGATTTTATTTATTTATTTGACAGACGAAAGTCACAGGCAGGCAGAGAGGCAGGCAGAGAGAGAGGGGGAAGCAGGCTCCCTGCTGAGCAGAGCCCGATGCGGGACTCGATCCCAGGACCCTGAGACCACGACCTGAGCCGAAGGCAGAGGCTTAACCCACTGAGCCACCAGGTGCCCCACAAGATAGTTTAAAAGCTAAACACAAAAACATACAAACACATGCATACTGGAAAGAAATGGGGTCACCAATCTTTTGATGAAGAAGGACTTTCCAAATACGTAAGATTTTAAAGAAATATGCAAATACTTGTTGATATATTTGCCCGTATAAACAATTAACTCACTCACACATTTAAAAAATAATGCCAAGTGGCAGATAGACTGAGAAAATATTGAAACAGATATGATAAAAAATTCTTTTATAGATTAGTAAAACAAGATACTAAGTAAGACGAAATGCTCAGCAGAGAGGGTCAAGTCGTGTACAGCACAGAGAGAGCCAGTCAGCAGAGCAGAGCAAACACAGGTTTACAAGTAACCACGTTAATAAAAATAAATCCGGAAATAGCATTTTCATCCGTTAAACTTGTGCATTTTTTTTTTTTAATGAAAATACTGGCAGAGTACGGACAGCTGCCATGACCCCTTTATTCTGCAGTTGTGTAACGTTTCTTAATATGTATTAAGATTTGTGACTTTTCAAATTATGGAATAAACCTGAATTCATTGTAGAAATTTTCATTGGGAAAAGGTAAAAAGACAAACATAAAACTAAATCACAGATCAGGCTCCCGCGTGATTCAATCATTTAAGGGTCCGACTTTTGATTTCGGCTCACGTCGAGATCTCAGGGTCATGGGATGGAGTCCCGCATCCCGCTCCCTGCTCAGCGGGGCTCTGCTTCTCCTGATCCTCTGCCCCTCCTCCCCAAGCTTGTGCTCTCTCACCCTCCAGTAAATAGATAAAAATCCTTAATTTAAAAAAAAAGACTTTCTCACTCCCTCTGCCCTCCTCCCTTCCTTCTCTTAAAAATCAATCAATCAGTCAATCGATCACAGGTGAACTGTTATATTTACTTTCCTACCAGCCATTTCAGAGCACGAGGGTATGAATGTCCACATGTGTCTTTATGCTTCTGTAGCACACGTACCCCTGCAGCCCGTACGCACCCTGTACACGCAGAGAAGCGGGTCTGTGACAAGCAGAGCTGTGTTACGTATACTGCTTTCATCTTGCCTTTTTTACGTAGCAGTGTATAGTTGTCGCTTTTGCAATTTCCTTAAATATCCTCTGGCTTCATGTCACCTGTGTCCTGAATGCATTTGAACCCCTCCTCCTCTAGTGCGTTCTGCTCAGGCTCTCTCAGAGAGGGACTCTTCTGCTGTAAATGACATTGGCCGCGTGCCCTTTGACACATCTTGGACCACTGCCTGGTGGACTTCTGCCGGGTCCAGAGCCCAGCTCCATCACCTGGGCCGAGAGGCTGAGTCCCTGAGCCCTCCACATCGACGTGCGTGACAACGATGCGGGAACGGGCTGCCTAGCTCTGCTGCCCGACCTGCCGTTCACACGCCTGCATGTGCCCAAGCCCTAAAGGAGGACGAGACTTTGCAAATAATGATGCTGGTTCTCGTCCTTCTCTAAAAGAATCACCTCCGGGGTGGTGCAGGGGTCAGTCTCATTTTCCTGAAGGGCGTCACCTGCAAAGTGACAAACAGAGAGTAATACGCATAACAGATATGCGTTTGTGGCCTCCTTTAAGCCCCACTAGTCCGCAAGGTGTCCTTGTGGTGCAGAAATTGTTCTGACCTCAGACTTACTGGACCCACTGAATGTCCTACTTGGGTATCTGGTACCATAGGTCTCACTTTGTAGAAATGAAACCCCAAAGCTTTCTTGTTGCTACTTATTTAACTTTAAAAAGAATAAAATAGACGAGCAACAGAGCTGTACCAATTAAGATAATAAAATTAGCATTTCCATCCACATGAAGAGGTGGCGTTTGCAATCATTGCTCCGCTTTGATAATAAGCTAAGAGTCTAATCTTATTTCAGTTTTAAGAAATAGGACATTCATCTTATTAAAAATAAATATTTTATACATGTTTTCATAATTTCCTTCGGAACAGCTTGCTGTCGGAATCGCTCATGTGCTTGTGTCTTTACCCGCTCGCATCCGGCTACAGAGCTCGTTTCTTCATTGAAGTCGGTGCCCCCCACCGAGCATTAACACTTAGAATTTGTGTCATTAATTTCACACCTGACCCTGAGCTATATTTTTATTACATTAAAGAGTTCTGCAGTAGATTGTGTTCATTTAGAAATAAGCATTTGAAAAAAAAAAATCCAACCGAGAGTGCGGTGGAGGTTTTTCTGCTCTATCCATACGTGCTCGTCTTAAATCATGGTTGTCCGCGGTCTGGCCAATGCGCGTCCCACGAGGAGGCTGGGAAATGCCTGTCTCTGACCAGCTGCCGGCTGGCCGCCGTGGGCCCCAGAGCTCTGCCAGACCCTAGCTTCCTTCTTGCTTGTCCTGGGACTTGGGTCAGGGGAATGCCCTGGAGGGACCCTCCCTCAGACACCCCACCAGCCAGGGCGCCCCTGTCCCATGGAGGCTGCAGCAGCCACACGTTTGCACGAAGAATCCCACTTCTGCAGGTTCTGAAAGGCTTCCCTGCGGCTCCCGCGTCCCGGCTCAGTGCACGGCAGAGAAGCAGGGCAGAGAACCTGTCCTGCAGGGAAGAGGGTAGGGAAGTTTTGGGAACATACTCTGCCTGGCAGTGCCCAAGATTTTTGGTTTTCGGTTTTGTTTTTGTTTTTTTTAGACTCATTTCCACTTAACCCTCGCAGCTAACCCTGCGCTTGCGTGAGCTCCTCAGTGGTCTGGTCTCAGCTGGGAGCCGACCTCAGCGGCCTCTTTTAGGAGACCCCCTGGCTTGAGTAGGAGCAGATGGAGCTCCCTGCCCACGTGCACCGGGGAGACCCGGGCTTCAGACAAGCATGGAAACAGCTTCCTTTCCACTGCTTGGAGAGCTCCCTGCAGACGTCCTTTCGGCTCCAGAGAACCCACCCAGGTATAAGCCCGCACCTCTCGCGGGCCGACGCAGCCACACTCACAAGCACACACCCTCCTGTCTTTCCCACTTCTCCATGGAGCCTTTCCTGCTCATTGTGCACAAGGAACCAAGTGTGCGGACCTGCGGGGTGACCCTGAGTGGGGACAGTCTCTTGGTGGGAGGATGAGCTCGAAGTGGCCACGGGGGACCCGTCCTCTTCTCTCAGCTTCCAGCCGAAAATGGCCATGGCACATGGTTCTACAGAACCCAAGGCTCAGTCTGACATGCGGCCTGGGGTCTCTCCACATGAGCCGCTGAGCACCAGGACCCTGATCTGACTTTCTTACATCAGAAGCTCCACGACCACCACCTGTGGGACCCCGACGGTGGCCTGAAACAAGTCTGAGAGCACCGTGCGCTCTAGGCGAGGCCCGGGCCCCACGGCCGAGACAGCAGGACCCTGGAGCGGTGGGCTCGCTCTCCCAGGAGCCCCGGCCTCACTCTGCGAATTATCAAGATCAAGAGCTGAGCACAGGGTCGTGCTCAGGGAGGTGATGATGACAATTTCATGGCTGCAAAACCGTGAACATGTCGGACGCTTTACCTGAGAAACGGCTACTTGGTAATTTGCTGAGCAAATGTTGAAGATGCGGGCACAGCGGCTGGAGGGAGGGCTTCCGGGTGTTCTATTTACAAATTTTTAATTACATTTTCTGTTTGAATTGGTTCTCCAAAGAATTAAAAATAGCAGGCTTGCTCGGGTGGCGCTCCCCGGCGCTCCCCGGTGGCCTCATTCTGAGTGCGGGCCTGCCGTCACCGAGCGGGTATCACGTTTGTTACTTGGGTCGCTGTGGCTCCTGGGACGTGCCGCGAGGTGCCAGCCCCCACGGGACAGGGTCACCCCGACACTGTCTCCTCCTCACTGCCCTGCCACCCACGCAGCAGCTTCTGGGAGCGAGAGGGTATGTCGATTGTTTTAAAAACTCAGTGGGCCGGGCCGCTGATCATCCTTCCCTCGGACAGAATCCTTTAATGCTACACTTAGCCGCGTCCGTCCGCGCAGCAGCAGAGTGAACTTTGAGGAAATTGGTTGGGAGTCGCTCGGTGACTTCTGAGGCTGTCGCTATCCCGCGTAGTTTCTCCGTCGGGTGTCCGCAGAGTGGTGAGCGGCTCTGCCCCGGCCGTGAGGCGCTCCCGCCCAGGGGTCCCAGGCCGTCCCAGGCTCCCAGGGGAGCCGCAGCGCCCACTGAAGGAAAGGCGTGGCCAGCCTGGCTGTGGATCCCTGTCGAGCTCATCTCCGTGTGCATCTGAGCAGAACCGGAGGAGCAGCATTGGCCATGGTCAGCGGCACCACGTGGTCCCCAGGAACACCTGGTGCAGCACAGAACCCCACGGGCCCCGGGCCTCCTGAGCCGAGAAGAGAGCACGGAGTGTCCCGGGCCACAGAGACCGTCTCAGCAGACTTGTCGGCCAGCTTTCCCCACAGGGACCTCGAGGAAGGTCTTTCTGCAAAGCCACGTGAGTCTAGACTCCAGACGCGGACTCCTCTGAGCCTCCCTTTCCGTGAGAGCTGAGCCCGGGGTCGAGGCTGAGTCAAGGGCATGGGAAGTGCCGGGATGTGTGTCTGCCCCACACGGGGCCTGGAGCAGGGCGCGTGGTCCAACCCCACGGACGAGGCAGCTCCTCACGCTGCCAGGCCAGCTCTGGGCTCTCACGGTCGAGCCCCAATGCCACTGTTGGCCCCTGGTCCCCAGGTGTAAGTCTGGAAAGGTGCCGCGTGAGCTGCCCCAGGGGTGCCCCTGCTTCCACTGTCCTTCTGGAAGGTGCTGGGGTGCAAGGAGAGAGCAAAAGTTCTGAGAGGGTGAGGGGGTCCTGGGGGTGCCCGACCAGGGGTAGCACAGATATAAGCTCCCTTGTCAGGGTGCTGCTCCACCTGCGAGGTGGGTGTCCCCTTGGGGCTTGGCCCCAGCCTGTCCCACAGCAGCCCAATGTTTCCTGGAAGTAGAACAGCCCCCCGGATGGGGCAGCACCCCAGAGCCCCTCACATGGCTTTCCTGCTGATGACTGCAAAGAGAAAGAAGAAACGGGCAGCTGTGAGAGGCGGCCTCAGCCAACAGCTCTCACTCCACCTCCATCACGGCGACGGGAAACCCTGAGCACCGCAGAGACAGGGGCCAGCCACCCCCACGGCCCTGGCCTGCCCGTCAGAGGGAATCAAGCTCTCAGGAGGACCTGGGGTGGAGGCAGGTGCCGCCAGGCCCCGCAACCTCCTGTGCCATGGCTGCAGTCATGTACATGCCACACACTGGCACACGCATGTCCACGCATCACACACAGACAGCACACACACACATACTCACACGCACACACACTCCCTTGCACACCAGCAGCACCGCAACTTGGTCCAGTGGCTCTGACCTGCCCAGGCATGCTGGGAGGGAGACACAGTGGAGGACAAGCCCAGCTCCAGGGGGGTGTTCGAGGAGGAGTGTCAAGGGTTCCCCTAGAGCCTGGGAGTCGGGCGGGGGCTCCGGGGCAGACTGCACAGGCTGCTCACTGGAATGCCCACCCTGTGCCCAACCGCGCTAGAAAACCACACCTGAAGTCCTCCATTGCCTCAGGCCAGGCCCCCGGAAGGCAGGGCATCCAGGAACACGGGAAGTGAAGATGACGGTGGGAGCGAGCCCTTGTGAGTTTAGCAGGCTCAGGTGACCTCTCTGGGCTGGCTAATCCCTTCCAGTCTGGGGGAGCAGCCGGCGGGGATCCCGATGAGGACGGTGCAGCCGTCTAAGGGAGGGTGTAGGTTTGTTTGGCTTAAAATGAGGCCATCACTTTCCCCCCAGAAACACCATGCAGGGAGGCAGCCAGTGTCCCCCGGAGGCCAAGCCAGTGTGTCCAACCTGTCACCGGTGGTGGGGACACAGGCTCAGGGCCCAGACAGGCCTGGGATAACCGTATGCCCACCACATGCTGGTGAGACCTGGGGGGGGTTGCTTTCCTGCACCCTGGGGGAGCTCCCAAGCGTCACCCCACCAAACACAGTGACCTGTGAACGTATGGACATTCCTAGTCATGGTGTACGGCAGCTGCTGGGGGCTCTGCAGCCTTCACAGCACAGGGAGGGCCCAGCAGCATCAGTCTGCACATCCAAATCTCCCCACATCTTGGCCTCAGGAGCCAGACCTCAGGGAACCGTCTTCTTCCCAGTGAAATGCTCACCTCAGCATCAGTGACCTTGAACACAGACATGTGACCTCTGGCGCCTTCTCTCTGGCCCCCTGGCTGGCCCACGGGGGTCAAGCAAAGGGCCTTGAGGCCACTCTACCTACTTCGGAGAGCTGAGCGGTGTGGTGCTACAGCCCTGGGGCTGAGCGTCTCCCCTCTCTCCCCGACGGGGGCTTCAGGGGGCAGTCAGACCTCTGGGGTGGGCGCTCCAGGCCAGGCACGAGTCCCAGCACTAGGTGGGGCCATGCTGGAGCCCCCAGTTCTGCCTGATGCAGGGGTTCTTGGATGTAATATCCCGGAGTCTGACAGCTCAATGTCACCTGTGCCCTGTCACTTAACAGCCTGCGATCAAGGGGCAGCAGCTGGTGTTCTGCAGGCTTCTGCACGCACAAAGCGAAGCCATCGGACAAGACCGTCTCTAAGGGTCAGAGAGTCGCGAGATCCAGATCCTCCTTTCCAGCTTGACGGGGAAACTGTTACAGGAGTCATGACGTTGACACCTTCGCATCCATGGACTTCCAGCACCCAAGACCTACTGGTCCTCACCAGCACACGTGCACACACACGCACGTGTGCACGCACGCACACACACACACCCCATCCTCACTGACACATGTGCACACATGCAGGCACACATACATCTAGTCCTCACTAATGCATGTGCACACACGCACACACACACACCTAGTACTTGTGGACACACACGCACACGCTCACAGGCTCTGAGGCCAGTGGGAGGGGGTAGGCACCCACCACGTGCTCGAGGCCAGCCCTGTAGACACTGCGCTCACCACCCACTCAAGCTGGGATATTTTAAGAAAAGCTTTTTTGTGAAAACTTGCTGTCTCCGTATGAACCCTGAGACACACACCCAGCAACACACTCATGTGGGAGCCCACGGTCCGGCTGGAGAGTCCACTCGCTGGGACCCGTTTGTGAGCCACCCAAATCAGGCCACGAGCCAAATAGCCCCAGTTACGATCGCTGTCTCAAAGTTACCTTTACTGAAATCTGTGTCGTGTTTTCAGAAGTAAGTACCCCTCTCTGAGAGCAAGCGCTTTGAAAACCAGTGTCTGGTCTGGAATTTCTTAGAACTGCGTGCGTAGAGACGTGAGTGCCACCTATGGAATGAAGTGACAGCGATAGGCTCCTCCGCACGAGGACGGCGGGAGCAGACGGGAAGCGGGACCGCAGGGGACGCCAGACCGAGCGCCGGGCACGGGCCAGGACCTGTGACTTTGGACTTCTCAGTCCAGTGGAGCGCTTGCTGTGAAGAGGTTTTTTCTTTTTTTCTTCAGGAAGTTTCGGATTTTATCATATCTCTTCATTTACATTATAAATTCAATTAAGATCATTACGTGGATGACCTGAAATTTTTAAAAGAACAGTGGGTCCAAAAATGAAGACACCAAAGCTTGCACAACTGAAAATACAGGAGAAAATAATCAGGGAGGTGAGAGCAATTCAAAGCCACGAGGGCCTGGCTTTCAACACCAGTCTCTGTATCTCCATCTCAGCAAAAACGAGATTACGTAGGGATTTCTGATCGCTCCAAATCTCCGTCCCCCCCGCGAGCGCCGCGAGACAAACGGAGAATTTCGCTCCGGATCTCTCACCTACTCTGTTTCCTTTGATCTTCTCGTCCGGCCCTCGGCTGGAGCCGCGAGGGTGCAACGCGTTTCTCCGCAGACCACCTCATGAAAGGTTTCTCTCTCCCGCGCCTGCTCTCCCCCTCCTGGTCCGCAGTTAACGGCTTTCTTTTCATGATGAGAAGGATTTTAATTGCAGTGATGGGAGGGAATGTGTGGCACTTTATCTGAACCCTTTCTGCTCGTTATATATCTTTAAGTTGCAAATATATCCAGCTTGTAATTTAAGTCATAATTGTACTTTCTATGGAAGATTCCAGCATGAAAAGCAGAGGGCAGCCTACCACACACCAACGCAATCACACAGAGACGCACACGCACACACACAAAAAGAAGAAGAGGGAAGAAAGACAAAAAAGGATGAGCTGAATAAAAACAGCTTGTGTCAGTCTTTAAAAAAAATCCATTTGTGATCACAAATGAAACATTTCCAATCTCATAATGGGTAGATTGCTCCGTTTTATTGCCAGCCATGCAAAGCAAGACCTCATCAAAAGAAGAGCTGCGAGAAGGTCCCAGTTTTCCATTAAAATAATTTCAAAAAGCTTTTTTTCTCCCACTGAAAGAACCCATTTTGCAAGATGATTTAGCTCAAAATCTACCGGGAGTAACCCTTGACATAAAGTCATATTGTGTTGGAGTTTAGTCCTAAATTCATACATCAATTATTTACTGTCAACGCCGATTGTATAAGTGTAGAAAATTACTAGGAATGGTATTTTCTCTCAGGCAGAAAAAATGTGATACAGCAGATACTCCACACCTTAATGTGCTGTCCCCCCGTCCGGAGCCCAGAATTATTTATGCATTGGAAAACAGTGTGCTGAGCAGAGGGGAGAGACAGAGGGGAGAGAGGGACAGACACATTATTTTAAACCTTTCATAACACCCATAAATATTTCATAACAAATAAATAAAGAATGTCGGGCTTGTGTGGAGACAGCTGTCCATGCACGGCTCAGTGCTCTGCGGGGCTCGGGGGACCCCGTGCATACCCTCGGTTAAGCCCCCCATTCCTTTTTAATCATCCACTTAGTGCATTATGGGTAGAGGCGCTCTCCAGGTGAGTGGGACGCTGAAGGTTATGGACGTGGAGGCCACTGTTCATCCTCGTTCAGTCTTCCTTCTACAATTTTTTTTCCTTTTTTAGGCAGAAAAGCAAGAAAACAGGGGTCTCTCCTGTTTCCAGGAATCCTATCCAGTGTCTGGTCTGAAGGTTTTCACACCAGTGTTACTGACACATGTTGCCTTTACACTGTCTCACCAAGTAAAACATGATAATTTTGTAGCCCATAGAACGCTTTTTTTTTTTAAATTAATGACACTTTATGCTGCAGGAGGCTTCCCTCAAATATGATTACTGCCGTCAGTCAGCCACGACGAGCCCTGACGTTTTTTTCTTCCCACTTTATTGGTTTTTAAATCAATGGGAACCCTTCGTGGCCAAAAGAAAAGAAAAGAAAGGAATGTTAGTGAACACACGTGGACAGAACTGCACAGTTTGCTTTTACAGAAGTGAGCTCCGAGCGGGATGTGTGCACGTGCGTGTGCCTGCGGCCGTCTAGGCTGGCGGCATCAGGGGGCTTCATTACTGTGGCTTGGAAACTGTTAGGAAAACAGTTTCAAATGCGTTAACACATGTGTCCTGAGTGTCTGGGTCCTGGGGTTTGCAGAGGGGCCCCAAGGACGGACGGAGCACGCACAGACCCCTTTTCCTGGGCAGAAGAGCACCGCCATGGTCTTTTAGCCTCTCAGAGCTCCAGGGACTTCTTCCCCCATCCCGGGCCATGGGAGAGGGACCCTTACAGATGGAAAGGCACAGCCAGGGGAAGGGGTTTACCTGTGGCCACTTAGCACCGGGCTCGGACTGTGGCAGGGCTTAGAAAGGGGGCTGACAGGTCCCTCCTCCTGCAGTGTGAGGAGGGGCCACCTAGGAGGATCACAGGCGGGACTTTGCCAAACCCTAGTAGCAGTGAATGCTCAGAGGCCCCTTGTCTGTTCCAGGGACTGGGGCCTCCTCCCTCCAGCGTTCCCCAGGCACCAGTTGCAGGAGCACCTGTGGGGAGACCCCCCCAGTCTGTAGAGTCTGGACCCTGACAACGGCCTGGCCCAGACTCTGCACCAAGCTGCATGTGAGCAGGACGCAGGCTCGGGGCTGCCTCCGCCATGGAGGGGGTTCGGGTCTGTTTGCTTCTTGGTGCTGACCTCAGGCTCAGGGCCTGGGGAGCCGCGAGCACCCTGATGTCCTGGCTTCCGAGTGCTGGCAGAGAGGACAGCTCCCCTGGGCGCACCTTCCGCCGGCTTCTCCACAGTCCCGATTCCATCCGCCCTGCGGCAGCCGACGGCGTGCCTCCCCAGCCAGGCTCTGCCACGCTGTCCTGCAGCTGGACTCTTCCTCCAAGCCCGAGCTCAGAGCTGGGCCCTCTTCTCTGACCCAAGGTCTCATGGGGCCATAATTCCCTGTTCTGAACCTGGGGTGCGTTCAGAAACCGGGGCGCACCGTGGCTTCCACAGACCTTGTCTTTCTGCCCCAGCCTCTGTCCAGGACTTCTGTCCCCAGCCTCCAGTATGTCATCTGGCCTAACCTCACCCTGGGAAACAAATCCTTTTTCTGATTTTAGGAGGTTGCATTGTGGACATCTTTCTATAGAGTCAAAGTTGGAAGTTTTAATAACCCCCTCATTATTTTTTAAACATCTGAGGATATAGCAAAGATCCCAAATAATCTGCTAAATATTTATTTCATTAATACTTAAGTACACATTTATTTTTTTACTAATTATTGCACACGTTATCAAGGTTTATTTACAAGTGAGTTCATCAACAGTAATTTCAAGTTTAGAAGAAAGCCAGACACAGACATTTAAACCTTGTTTTCTCCATCCAGAGGGAAACATGCTGAGACTTTCACTGGCTCTGGGCCCCTTGCTCCCTCCATCCCAGACACCCAGGGTGGAACCGTCCTCCGGTGCATGGGGACCCATCGCTACTCGCCGGCACACTGCCTGCGCTGGTGGGCCCCAGAAACTCGATTCACAGAACACTACCCTTAGAGAGATAAAAATGAAAGGAGATGGAGGGGGACAGAAAACATGAACAGATGACCCGGGGGAGACGTTGACTAGGTTTCCAGGGACCAGGGCTGTGAGGGCACCTGCACTGATGGCAGCCCTGGCGCTTCCCCACACTGACCAACTCAACAAAGCCCCAGCACCTAGACATCACCTTGGTGTCCCCACTGCTCCTGGCTCAAGGTCCCCCCGGGCCTGGGGGATGCTCTGGGAAAATGAGATTTCCCTGACTGTGAATTTCAAACACCATTTGCCTGAAGAGTTAAGGGCATGCCCGAGTTTCGGTTTTTCTGCTGATCATTTACTGCCATTTTTTAAACACAGAGATTTTATTTTCAGAATATTAACTTAAATAATATGAAGTTTTGGAAACCTGGTTGCATATTTGGGACCCCTCAGTGACTGACTTCCAAGCATATCTTGATGTGTTTGTTAAATACTTAAGAGAAAATCAGCCATTTTTCTCTAAGTACACAGGCCCACATTGATACCCCCATGACTGTCTTCCAGCCCTGTGTCTAGAAAATGGAGCCCAGGGACATTTTCTGAGGCTTCTAAGCTGTTTGCTTCTGTTCCTGCCTGGAAGGAATGCAGCCATACAAGCTGGAACCCGTTATTCGCTAAAAATGTGAATTTCCCTGTGTGTAAATCAGTCTTATTTTGTAAAGAAAGAAACTCACAGAACTGAGGTGGGGTGAAACGTGAAGGTGTTCAGGGCCTGACAATTGCCATTGCAGAGGGCGTCTCTGCGATCTCTCCTCCCGGAGCCCACAGAGCCCAGAGAACCTTCACGGGCACGTTCAGGTGAAGGGGAGTCCCAACCAGCCTGGCTCTATTCAGTGCTCCAGGGGACCTGGCCAAATTGAGGCCACAGAGGGGACTCCCAGCTGCTGCTCATCCCAGCATGGCGGCAAATGGAAACCAGATTGATCTCGAGCAACCTGAGAACACCCTTGGCTCAGCTAATGACCAGGCAACGCTTTGCCCGTGGAGTTGCTTCCCCTCGGGACACTGGGGGCCGGCTTTTCCTCACTCATTGAGTCTCACACTTTGCCCGTCTTGGGGCCGGGAATGAGTCCCACAGGCTGAATCTATGGCCAGTGGGAGAGCTGAATGGTGTCACTGCAAGGATGTCTCCCCTGGGGACTTGGGGCCACTCAGTCCTATGAACTTGGTCGGAGGTAGTGCGGGGAGGCTGGGCTCACCTCCTCAATGTCTCAGAATCAAACATTAATCGGAAACATTTTTAAGAATGGTGATGCACAAGAAATGGAATTTCGCCCTTTCTTGGCTAAGGAGAATATATTATTCTATATCCCAGCATTAATATTTATTAGTTGTGTATTAATATTTATTGATATATCTGTGATTGCTGAAGAGCACACTTCTCCCAGTGGAGGAGACTCCGAAGTTCGTGCCGACATTTAAAGGTTGTGGCACTTTCCACTCCTGTCCTTGCACCAAGAAAAGCTGGACAACCTGAAACCATCAGTGTGTGATGCAAACTGGCGCCCTGACCTCTTGAGGCACAGGCTAGTCCAGCAAGGTTCTGCCAGGGCAGAAGCTGCAGGAGCCATAAACTGGTAGGGACAGGTGAGCCGGGCTTTGATGGACTTCTGGGAGCTGAGTATGAAGTGTGGTGCTGTTGTCTCAGCGGCTGTACTCCCAAGAGCTCTGAGATCTCCTGGTTGGGGTCACAGGAAGACCCCCTCTTGGCTTCTGCAGTGGGAGAGAGGAGCGGCACAGCAATACACCCAGATAATTCTCTCTAACACAGAGAACAGGTTTCCCAAGAGCCACAGTACAAAGTCCAGGGGAGGCTGTTCCTCAACTCCAGTCCCCTTCACATCTTCTGGTCTCAACCGGTGGAGGAGAAGAAGCTACGAGAGAGAAATCCTCTGTGCAGGTGACATCCATAGGACCATGACTACAGAAGGACCCGTCCTTCCCCAGGCTCGCCTCACTCCAGTTTTGCTCCAGGACAACCATGGGTGATGGCCAAACAGGCTGCAGGTGTAGACATGCTCTGGGGAGGAGCTCTCAGGGAAGCCCAAAGTCAGGAGCAATGAGACCAGAGAAAGCCTCAGATTAAGACCAGCTCCCCACCACATTAGCAAAAGCACTCGCTCCAGAGGCCCATTTCCCTCCATACAGATAGGACATGTCCAGCTTTAATCAAAAAGTTACAAGGCAGCCAAACAGCAAAAACAAACATGTCTGGAAATACAGTGAACTTGAAGATAGGTCAACAGAAATTCCAAGCTGAACACAAAGTGACCAAAAAATGGGAGAAGAAACACAATTCCAGGAACAGAGGGACACTTTCAAAAGGTGTTACATATAACTTCAATACCAGGAGGGCAAGAAAGAGAGAAGGGGTTGGAGTAAGTATTTGAGGTAACGACAGCCAAGAACTTCCTAGTGCTAATGACAGACACCAAACTGCATATCCAAGAATCTCAGTGACCATGAAACATGAACACAACAACCACACACGAACACAGCACATTCAAACTGCGGGGAACCGGAGACACAGAAAACCCTGAAGGAAGCCTGAGGGGATGGAACAGCACCCAACCTAGAGAAGGACAGCTGCAGCAGAGACATCTCGGCAGGAATCATGGAAGCAAAAGGGAAACCCTAAGTGGAGGCAATATCTAAACTGCTATAAGAAAAATCCCGCTAACCCAGCACTCTAGAACCAGTGATAATAACCTCCAGAAGTGGAGGAAAAATAAAGACCTTCTCCCATCCAAGTACTAACCAGGACCGATCCTGCTTAGCTTCCAAGATCAGACGAGATTGGGTGCATTCACGGTGGTATGGCTGTAGACAAGACCTTCTCACACAAACAACGAAAATGAGAATTTATGAAGAAAGAATCAAAGAAGTTCAAGAAACAATAGAATAAGCTCTTGAGGGAAAAGGAGTAAGATAAAGGTCAGAAACTTGAGGGTACACACAGGAAGAGAGTCAGAGCGGGAGTAAGTAAAGGTGACGCACACGGGGTGATTCTAGTAGACAGGGAGGTGACTCGAGTGTCACACAGTGAGGGAGAAGCTGGGTCTTCTCTGCCACAGGGTCCTGCACTGCCACACACAGGGACAGTTTTGATAGGTGGGCTTGGGTCCGTGCAAAATGCATAGTGTAAACTCCAGGGAAACAGTGGTTTCCTGAAGTTTAGTTGTACTCTGAGAGAGGAAGTTAAAGAATCACACAAAATCCTCAGTTAAAACCAGAGAAGGCAGAAATAGGAGCCTTGGCAACAAATACAAAGCAGTTACAAACACAGTTGACCAGGTGCAATCAGCTAATGCTGGCACCTTGACAAAGGGCAGGAGGGAAGGACTGGGAGGAGACACACAAATCCGAGATTACAGCTGGAGACATCAGGGACCCCCTGTCAGTAATCGATGGATCAAGAAGGCAGAAAATTGGTAAGTGTACGGTGGAGAATTTCACCTGCAGGGGATTCAAGAAATCTTATCAGTGTTCACGGAGAGAGGCAGAGGCTCTCTTATGACACATGGAGAGTGGCTCTGAGGCCCGGAAGTGGCAGGAGAGACGCGTCTGGCAGGTGACAGCCGGACGTTCTGATGTCCCCAGTGCCTGTCCGGGAAGGTCGGGCCGTGACAGCTCTTCCTGCAGCCGCTAATTCCCAAGTCATAATGGACACAGGACTTGCCGAAAAGATGAGGCTCTGAGCCCAGAAAATTTGTCCAGTTTCAAACACCTGGGACTGGACCCACAAATCTGCAAAGACAATAAGCAGCCCCAAGTGATGATCAAAGGGTGGGAGCAGGAAACAGCCGATGGGAAGCTGGGCAGGTGTGGTAGAAGGGAAGGGTGGAAGGGAAGCCCTGTGTCCTGGTGGGAAGCTGGGTCCTCCGTGGGGAGACTGACCCCAGGCCCCGATGGCACTCCCAGAACATGAATGGGAAGGGGGCGCCGAGGGCTGGTTCCCTGCAGAAGCCCAGGCAGAGCAGAAGCGGGTGCTCACTGCACCCCACAAACTGGCCCCAAAATGGCAGTTCATTCAGCGATGTAGGTTGTGCAGACGCACCCGCAACGTAAGGGGTGCCGGTCATCTTCTGTCGATAACCAGACGTCCTGGCAAGCCGGTAATCACCTCACCTATTTCAGCATGGCTTTTCCTAGGATGTGGGCCAAGTGTAAATAATGTGTTTATAGTAGCAGCTGCTAACTGTCCCTACGAAAACGGGGCACCTTACACTCCATTCTATCTATTGCAGGGATCCACGTGAGCAAGAACTAGAACTCAGAAACACGCAGACCCGATGACAACCGTCTGATTAAACGGCGAGATGATACTCTTTACAGAAAACAACTTCACGAGCAAACACGCCGTGTCAGTGAGAAGCGAGGACTCTCAGTCTCCCTCGGGGCTGTCCTGGGGGGTGCACGGGGCCTGCGGAGGCCTTGGGGGGGTGGGGCGTGCCGGCATTGATGCTCCATCTTCTAGGGGGTGGGGCTGGGTGTTCCCCGACCCCCAGGTTAATAGGG
The DNA here is from genome assembly GCF_010015895.1 of Lontra canadensis. NCBI lineage: Eukaryota > Metazoa > Chordata > Mammalia > Carnivora > Mustelidae > Lontra > Lontra canadensis. The sequence continues at coordinate 1,336,420 of NW_022631016.1, read as the reverse complement.
CCCGGCTCTGCTCAGGGCACCCCTGTTGAGAACAGAGCCCCAATGCAGGTTTCCAGAGGGTTCCTTTTCCCTTCCCACTTCTGAGATCGCGAGGGCCGTGCCCCTGACCATCACTGTGAGGACGTGGTGGGGCTCTTGCTGGTATGACCCACTGGTGCCGGCTCCCCTTTGCAGAGCCGAACTTCCCAGGCCATCCGTGGTGAGCCCTGCCAGCTGTCCAGGAGCACTCAGGCTCTCCCACCAGCTCGGGCTCCCAGGGGCCCTTCTGCTCCGGCCAGTGTGGCTCCCCGCGTCTGCCCGTCTGTGTCTCCCATGTGAGGGCAGCTGTTTGTCTGTGACTGGACCTCTCTGGCTGATCCACGAAGACTTGCTGATTTCCAGTGTGTTCGCTTTTCTCCTGTCTCGAGGTCAGGAGTGAGGGCTTCCGAGGGCCTCGCGTGCAGGAGGTCAGGGCGCATCCGTGGACTCCATGAAGGTCCCCGGCTGCTCAGCTGTGGCCACCTTCCCGGGAGACTGAAGGCCAGGAGAGGACAGACCCTCACCATGTTACAGGAGCTGGGCAGGCAGGCCAGATGCTTCCCGAAGCCTGGCTCACTGAACCCCTGCTTCCCTCTCGAGTCAGTCACTCAGGGGCAGGGTTTGCAGGAACAACCCCCAATGACACAAACCCACTCCCTGCGTCAGAGGCTCTGTCCACCTCTGCCGTGCTCACACGGTGAGGGTGACCATGGAGCCGGGTTAGCGGGCCCCTCTCCGTCCAGCAGAGGCCCGCGTGGAGTGTGGCAGGCACCAGGCTCTGAGCAGCACGCCAAGGGCGCAGGTCTGCTGGACATGCCCTCCAGGGCACCTGGTGACCCATCCACGGGAAGATCAGGCGGTGGCGTCCCCAGTGGTGTCTCCCAGCAGAGACCGGCTAAGGCATCGCAAACCCAGACCAAGTGTGAGAAAGAGGGAGATGGACTGGGGCTCAGGACAGCAAGGAAGGCTTTGAGCCAGGGTTGGGGACAGATGGAAAAAGGACATTCAGATGCTAAAGATTGTTTTGGTCACTTTTAATTGTCATTCATCTGCAATAATCCCGCCGAAGCCTTTCTGTCCACCTGCTCTGGACAGAACCAAGAACTGACTTCCTTTCTGTGCGGGGGGAGGGGGAGGGTGGGACCAGAGCCTCTGGGCGGGGACTACGAGGTCGCCATGGACCCCAGCGCACCTCTATGTCCCTGGACACCCTTGGACCCCTGCTCCCCTCACTGCGTCCTGCCAAACACCCCTCCCTTCCTGCTGTGCACCATGCTCTGTGTGTCCATCCAAGGTTGAACGACACTGTGTCCTACTGACCGATGATGGACCGACATGCAAATACCAGCGAGAAAAGAGCAGAAGAACACGTCTGCCGGCTGCTCCTTGAATTCCGTATGAGGCCGTGGTGTGGTCTTCTTTGAATTTGTACTGGACTTCTGGGAGCCCTTGTACATTTGATAAACGCTGTATTAACGAGGTATATTTTAAATCACGAACTAACAGAGAAAAAGCCCTTAACAGTGTATAACTATCTCCAGCTTCCCCTGGGTTTCTGAAAGAGGGGCGATCAGGACACATGGGCCCCTGGCCTCATGTTTGATGTATGAGGGAGAGGACGGGTGTCCGCGTGGCATCCGCTGGCCCCCAGCAGGGCATGGAGGTGTTGTCCAGACTAGATCCTGTAGGCGGGAAAGCAGGGCTTGTCATCAGGCTGTTGCAGATGCTGCAGTGGGCAGAGACGCGGACCTCGCACGGCCTCCGAGCCCTGCCCACGTCACCCCGTGGCCAGGCAAGTGTGCTATAGGGACATCTAAAACGATGTGGGCACTGGCCACCACCGGCTTTGCCATGGGTTGTGGTTCCATCGCCATTGCCGCTAACTCTGGAGGCCCTCACTGTGGCAGGCCACACCCACAGGAGCGAGCCCTGATCTCTTCGTCGAATTCAACTAAAACAAGCCCTGGGCCTTTGACGTTCATGTGATCCTCACAGAATCCACCGTGTGTTCACGCGGGGACGGAGGGCCAAGTAGCTTGCCGAGGCCTCCCCTGGGGAGTGCTCACAGAAGTGGGTCGGTCCTCCATCACGTGGAGGCCGTAGCGTTGGGAACTCGTGGGTGTAGACATCGCTCACAGGTTGTGATTAGCTGCAACGGCTGCTTCCCAAGCACCTGGGCTCATCTCCGGGGGTCCACGTGGGCCCTGCGCCTCCCGAGGGGGCCCCCTCATCTGCTGGGACGGTAAGCTCCAGGCTCTTGCACATTTTCTGCTTCAGAAATCAGACTTTTCCCCAAACATCCGGGGTTCTGTTAGCAGGATGGGGGCCCAGGGATGGCGGTGCCCCTCGTGGCTGGACGGTCGGGTCTCCGCACATCTGGAGAGAACAGAACTGTGGTGGGGAATCAGGACGTGGGAGGGCGAGCCATCCCCGGAGTTGGGCTGGTATCCCATCTCCAGTGCAGGACTCGGGAGCCAGGCCTGGCCTCCCGTCCTCCTGGAGAGGCCGCCGCTCGGGCGGGAGGTGGTCCGGGTGGTCTCGGAGCTGCTCACATTCCTTGTCTAACGTGACTCTCACACAACCTCAGGACGTCACGACTAACGGTGCCCACCAGCAGGACGCGTGACGGAGGCTCCGTCCATCTGGTTCGGGCGTAGTTAAGCCGCATCGGGGGTCAGGGGCACGTGTGCTATGTTTTCCTTCTGGCAGTTTCCGTCCTCCAACTTCCGTGAGCGCCCAGGCCAACCTCTACAGCAAAGCTTCCCTGGGAGCCTCGTCAGTCCCTGGTTCTCAGAGCGGCTCCTAGGACACTCGTCCCCGAGGTTCCCGCGTGTGGCTAGAAGGAACGCGTGACCGGCTGGACGTCTCCAGCGACGAACCGCCCTTCCCTGCGCGTGTCACACACACTTCTCCGTTCATGTCTGGCATGAAGCATTGCTGGAAATGGGACAGAACGCGCTTTGCTCTCCCTTGTAGGTCAGTGTGTTTGTCTGGACCCCACTAGGACTTTCCTCTCTCTTGCTCAGCGCTCTGCTGGGACAGTTCTGGCGTCGGCCATCAGAGCCCAGGTCCTGCCACGCCGTCACTGCGTCCAGCTGCCCTCCTTCCATCCCGGGACCGCGTGCTTGAGTCGGGTCGTTAACAACTGCTTCCTGTCCCTTTGCTGTGTCTTTCCAGAGGTTACTGCTGTTGCCCGCTGGATTTTCGGGGCCGGACCTCAGCATTTGCCACTTCCAAGCGCTCCCCCGTCACGTAAATCTGCGTTTATTTATGAGATTTTCCTCGCTTCACTGGCTCTCGTCTTGGCTCGGCTTCTGCTGTCCTCCGGCTCACCGCCCCGTCTGCTTCTCCTCTCCCGTGTCCTTTCCTGGGTCCCCCCCACCTCATGCCGCAACTCTCTTCTGATGTGTGCTGGTTTGGGCCGGGCTGGTGTTGCCCTTGTGTTGAGGATGAATTCCGAGACCGGGTCTCCCGCCTTCCCTTCCATCGCTGTGGGCGCGTCTTCTGTTCCTTCTCCTTTTCTTACAGAAGCTTTCTTTGGGGCTCGGCCCTGACACGTGCTGATGGCTCATTTCCGTGAGGGTTCAGTTGTGAGAGCTGGCGACAGAGGGTTTCTCTGACTGCTCTGGCTTCCCACCACTGGGCTTTTCCTTAAGCGCTCAGCTGAGCTGGGTCCCCTGAGCTCCCGCTGGGCCCCACTTTCTCTGGGCCTCCCTCCTCCACCTGCTTTGTTTCTGGCCTGCTCAGCTTTGGGTCCAAATGAAACAGGTTCCCCTCAGAAGGAACCCAGCTATGGAAGAAGCCCAGAGGGGCTGGGCTTGCCCTCATCCACCATGAGCCTCGGCCTCCTCACGCGGGTGGGCAGACCCTGTCGTTGTGGCGGCCGCAGCCCTGTCCAGGAACTACTGAGCGCCCGGGTCTGGAGACCCCGGCCCCACTCCCTCCCTCCACAAAGAAGCTCAGGCCGGCCATGCACACGCCTGCGGTACGTTCCCCGCCCATGGGCACTCTGGGCTCATGGGGCGCTCCGTCCCCTAGTTTTACATCACTGTCTGCTTGTCTGTTTTGTGGGTGTAGACGGAGGGAATCAGACTGCCCATGACCGTAGCCGCCGTCTTCCCCGATGTCTTACTGCGCTCTTGTAGCGAGTTAAAAAGGAGGAGTTAGTTTAATTAACCTTCCAACAGCTCTCACAAAAACGCAAGGACCTTGGCTCGAGCCGCAAGGGCGCTCCTTTCTGGGATACCCATCCCCGGCACGGCGAGTCCCGCCTAAAACCCACCTCCCAGCAGGAAACCCTGACTTTAAAATCAGAAACAAGCAATGAGGGAGATGCTGGGCCTCCAACTGTGTCTCATCTCACACGCTAACACAAGAATTCCCACGGGGTTCGGCCCCTCGGTGTGCACGGTCCTGTCCTTCCCAGGGCACAGAGATGCACCCCCCCTCCTGCCCCCCCACCACAAGGTCCCCCAACAGAACACATGCTGTTCCTTCAGCGGCTGGACAAGGCGTGGCTCTGGGTGGCCTCTCTGGCCCTGTTTCCTCTTGTTCTCCATGTGCAGGACACCCTCATTCCGTCTCCTGGAGACCGAGGTCACATGGACACACGGAAACCCGCTGTCCAGTCCTGCTTTTCCTCCAGAGACTTTGATATTCTTGGTCGATGTGACTTTTCAAGTTCACTGCTTTACACTATAAAATAATTATTTGTGACATATTTGATTCAGGAAAGTCAGGAAATCTGAGAAAAGAGGCAGGAATAAAAACCAACAGCCACGAGCAGACACCGAGGGGTACATCCCATCATCTCTCTTCTCACAAGACAGTAATGAAATGATAATTCCAGCAACAAGTATAAGTTCCGGGCGGTGGCCCAAGGTGGGCACTGGGACCCCAGCTCCAGGCTGTGGCACCCAACTCACAGTGTCCTCTGCGCTTTCAAATGGCTGGAAGAAAGTCAACAGAAGGTTAGTTCACGACATGGGAGAATTACTCGGAATTCAAACTCCAGTGTCCACAAATAAGTCTCCTGGCCCCGCCACTATACCTGGCCACCACCGCTGTGGCGGCTTCCACCCAACCCCATGGGGCTGGCTGCAGCGGGGAGTGTGGTGTGCGAGGCCTCCCTGTCTGCGGGTTCCGGCCGCGTGCACAGCCAGACGTCCCTGAGGTTCCACTGTCCATCCCCACTTCACTCGCGGTAAAGTTCCCGGGTATCCCACTCAGGAATCAGGACAGGGATCTAGAATGTGCGGGGACAGATGCCCTAAACCAAACATCCATGGGGAGGGGGGACCACCAGCCTCTTTCTAGGGCTCCTCTGCACTTGCCGCCTGCCACAGCCCACAACACAGGGAAACCCAAACCACTGGGCTCTTCGTATAAACGGGAGACATTTGGGGCCTTGCCTCTGGGATGGCGATGCCAGACGTCAGCTTGTCAGTGAGCAGCCCCCAAGCCTCCTCATCCACTTCTGACGTGGTTGCTGGAGGTGAGGCCCAAGTCCAGTGCGGTATAGGCGTCCAGCTTCCGGGGAAGAGGCCTGTGCTCCCAGGAAGTGCTCCCTGGCCCCCTCCCCAGGGGCCGGAGACCTCAGCTGTGCTGACTTAGGAAGTAGGGACCACCCAGCTCTGTAAATGATCCCGTGTGTGAAGAGTAAGCAGTCCCATGGGACCCTGGGTTCCAGAATCAGATGACTGGGATTCATGCCCTGCGGCCCCCCCAAGGGGGCCTCAGAGGACACCAACCGTCATCATTGGGAAGACTGTGACTCGGGGATGAGGGCAGCCAAGACAGCAGATCCCCGAGTTTTGTCTAATGGAAAATTAATGGGTGTAGGTTTGGGGAAAAAAAAGGATGACTTCTTATTTATAGAGAGAACACTTAAATTATCCAGAAGGTAAGAAAAATAGTTGGCTGTTAAACCTCAAAGGTTTTAAAAAAAAATCAATCTTTTACAAGAGAATGAATTTCAAAAGATTTATTAAAGCTCACTGACATTTTTTAGCAAGTTAAGGAAAATCCATGAAAACACTCCGCTTCTTTTCCTTATGGCTTTAGAAACCCCTGCACTGTTTTGTACAATTTCCCCTCATTTTGTAGCTTTTCTGTTGTTTTCTGCTTATAACCTTTACAATACTTTCATGAGCATATGCTATAATTCTCTCCCCTTTCTTTATCTCCTTGTTCCTACAAGCCGGCTTGAATAAAGGAGTCATTATCAGCAGCCCCACAATGGACCCAGACATCCTCAGTCAAGATGCTGAGCAGATGAAATATTGATCCGTCGTCCGTGAGTAATAGTGCGCCCTGAAAGGAGAGGCACAAGTTAATGGGTCCGCCCGCGCCGCCACAGACGAGGCATTCAGCGGCACCGAGCCCGGCCTCGCGGATTGTAATTACCCCCTACGACAATAAACGTCAGGACTGTTTTTATTTATTGACCACAATCAATGATCGTCTGTGGGCTACACACTGAAAATTCATTTTACAAACCAGCATCCTGACTGGATTGTTTGCTTTCTTCCGGACACCGAGGAGCCTTAACCCCGGAGCTGCCTGCCGGCCCGGCCGGCCCGCAGCAGCTGGAACCCAGAGCCTGGGCTGCATCCCCGGAGAGCGCGGGAAGTTGTCGGCCGCTCTGCGCCGCACGCCCCTCTCCCCCCGGGAACCTTGCCCGCCCTCCAGGGCCTCACCTGACGCACCACCACCTGCAGCCCGGCCCATGGGAGACCTGCGAGTTGTGGACGTGCGGCCGCGGCCGGCCCGACTCGCTCTGTGTGGGCACCCTGCCCGCACAAGGAGGCCAGAGCGAAGTCAGTTCCAACGTGTCTCTGGAAACAGAGTCAGGTCATCTGGAACGGGAGCCTCCTAGCTGGTGTGTTCAGGACAGGCCGATGCCTGGAGGCGCACCCCACCCTCAGACCAGCCTGTGCCACGTGAGCAGCACGGTCACCGGGCTCCAGGCTGCTGGGGGTCCCCAGAGATGCATCCAGGTGGGCTGGGGAAGAGACCCTGTCCAGTTCTGGGTCCAAGTCACACGTTTCTCTCCCCATTAGATGTCATGTCACAGGATCTACGGTAGCAGCGGGATTTTAGGGAGTATGGGCCCAGCCATCAGGGTGTCACAATGTCCCATCCGTGTCCGCGGCGCTGCCAGAGCTGTGGCCAGGTCGTCCGTGCTCCCAGGGGTCCGGACTCCGTGTGGTCGCCTCGCCTTGCCACATCTGGGCATGTCTCGGTGGACACCCTGCACATCCTCACGGGGTCAGCCAGGAAGGGCCCCAGGATGTCCACGTCCCGCACGCTGGGAGCGTCGCAGGAAGAGCTGCTGAGCGTGGCGGACAGTATGAAGCAGGCACTGCGCGTCCGAAGCCAAGCCCACAGCTGGCAGTTTGCCACCAACGATGACACCGAACCCTGGACGGGGGTCACAGCCGCTTTCCCGGGGGGAGTCGACATCCGTACCACTGCGTGCAGACCCCAGTGTGCAGGCCCGGCCGCTGATGCCCAGGCTGGGCAAGTGCCCTTCCCCAGGGATGGGCCGACGTGGGGCTGGGTCTCGAGTCTCTGAAGTTCACCGGTCCCGTCTGCCAAGTGCCGTGAGAGAGATGAGATCAGCACGCGGAGCCTGGAACGGTGCCCTCGGTGACTGTCCTTCCACTGTCCCCCTGTCCTCTCCTGTCCCATTTTTAACCTCTGAGTAAAGTACATGTGAAACGTATGAGGTTTGCTCGGTCCGTGGTCTGTCAGAAAAGGAAGGGCGTTTCAGAGTGCGGAGTGCAGAGGGCTGGGAGCGACGCCCAGATCTCCAGGCCTGAGGGGTACCGGCCAGGCCTGGCTTGTGCGGAAGCCTGTTCTCCGTGAGAAAGGGAGGCTCATCGGGGGGTTATCGAGGCATAGCAGGCTGAGCTGTGCCTCTTCAAAATCAGCATCCTAGCCCCGGGAACTCAGCACGGGGCTGTGGGTGGGGACGGGGTTTCCAGGCGGGTGACTGATGCCACATGCAGCCCTGTGGACGCTCCCTCGTCCTACAGGGCTGCTGTCCCCATAGGAAGAGATCAGGACACAGACACACCGAGGGACAACTGTGAGAAGACACAGACGGGTCTGCTCAGCCATGGGAGAGTTCCCAGAAGGAGCCAGCCCGCTCAGGCCTGGATCACAGCCTTCCAGCCTCCATGGTGGAGAGAAAACATAGTCTCTCGAAATGTCCCAGTCTGGGGCTGTTATGCACGGACAAAGGCCCAGGGCATCAGCAGGACGCCCATTCCAAGGGCCTACAGTGGGAGACGCAGCTGGTGGTCTCTCGGGAAAGGCCTCGCCCAGACGTGCCCCTCCAGGCAGGCCCTAGGTCCGGGTCTGCAGAGACAAGGAGCCCCGTTGGCACCTTTCCGGCATCTGCTCGTTTCGGGCAGGGGGACGTGTTCTGGAGCAGACCGCTGATGCCAGTGCCCCAGAGACTGTGGGCAGAGCAGACCAGCGACTCTTCCCCTGAAGAGGCCGTGTCCCCAGGCATGCTGCCCCATCCCCCTCCTGGGAATGCAGTGTGGGCCACATCATGTTCTGCGGGAATCACAGAACCGGACACAGATAACGTGCCCGCCCTGAGGACAGCTGGGCCCCCCAGGTCCCTCCTCCACGAAGCTAAAGAGTGTATCTTTCCAGACAAACCACTCCAGACCAGGAAGCAGTGGACTGCACAGACTGAAAGTGTGACCCAGAGATGACATGGCCTGGGGGCTGGGGAATCTGTTGGGTCCACCACAAGGCCGCCAGGCAAGGGGCTGGAGACCGTGCGGGGCCAGAGAAGGCCGCTGGTGCTACAGATCAGCAGAATTGGTCACAGAGACGAGCTTGAGGACCAATGTCTGCATCCCTGTTCTTCTAACTGAAATTCAAGTCTGGTGGTCCATGCTGTATAACCTTGTGAGTCCGATGGTGCTTGGTTTGCGAATTTGGTGTTGCCCTTGTCCCTTGCCTGCTCACAGAGACACCAGAACCCACATCGAGTTCTAGGGAAAGTGCCTGGAGAGGCACTGCCCCAGGTCCCAGCAGCGGGACGGGTGTGGCTCTGCCCCATGTCAGTGTGGTCCTCGGCCTCGCTGGAGTGCACGGTCAGCCGCCCACCACAGCTGGTGCTGTCAGCCATCCGGCCTGGAGAAGGAGTGTCACTGGGAGCCGCCCTCCACGCTCCCGCAGGAAAGTCAGCTTCCTCCTCCCTGGGAGCAGGGGATGCCACGGTTGCTGTAACTGGGCTCCGGGCAGCGAGCCGCTGAACCCCGCTCCCTAGACCTGGAAGCTGGTGATGTAGTGACCTCCCCTGGACCTCTGCCTGGCCCATTGGCGGGTCAGAGGAACACTGTCACCCTGTGCATGGGGCATCTGGGACAGGCAGGATGCTGACAACAACAGAACCTTCTTGTCTTTCCTTTCTAAAGATTTGTTTATTTGAGAGAGGGAGGCCGCGAGGGAGAGAGCATGCTCAAGGTGGTGGGGAGAGGCGGAGGGAGTGTCCCAGGCACATTCCCCGATAAGCACACGGTCCGGCGCAGAGCCCTGCTGGGACCCCCACTTCGGTCTGGACCCCATGACCCTGAGATCATGACCTGAGCTAAAATCCAGAGTCATATACATAACTGGCTAAGCCACCCAGGGGCCCCCAAAATCTATCTCTTACTACGATTAACAGGGACCAAATCACACGTTTCTGTCCTTGAGCAGCACTGGGCAAGCGCGACCGGTCCAGGCACACACACATTCACCAGAACCCGTCTGAGGAACTGTTGCTGTGGAGAGAACGGGACCAGCGGTCTCCGAGTCTCGGGCCGCGGTGTGCCCGCCGTTCATCCGCGGGGCCCAGGGTGGTCCCCCAGGGAAGATGTCGGCATCCGAGGAGCAGCGTCCACATAGTCCTCCGTGAACTCTGTCACATAAGCCAGTATGAGGGCCTTGTCCCGTCCATCCTGGGCTCCCCATCCGGGCACACACAGGGACACGGACAGCGAGGAAGCGCGCCTGCCATCGCTGCGTGCTAAGGTCAGTTGTACTAACTTAGTGATCACCGCGGAGAGAATGAACACACACGTGGAGCGCCGACTGCCACCACAAAAGGAACAATTTTCCAGGGTTTATTTTGCCCAAACAACGTATAGGTTTTCTTTCCATTTTTTTCCTGCTGTAATTTCAAACTTGGACACACATTTCTACAGCGCATTTCAAGAGCCAGACCATTTTTTAAATTAATTTTTAATAATGTGTAATAATCTGAGTGGCCCTGGTCTGTGTGCGGAATTAGAATTCCTCTGATAGAAAAAGAAATATTTGTGCACAGTTTTATGAGCAAAGTTGACCTGAGGCTTCCCGAGGCTGATTGAGAAATTGCAGGCGATGCGGCTTCTTAACCCCTTCCTTGCCAGCAGCCCGCTGCCACTCAGGCCGGCACCCCAGCCCCGCGCTTTCGTTAGCGGGAGCCGACGCTGCAGACGGGCTCCCGGGGTTTGGGGGCAAGATCGCAAATTGAACAAGGGCTTTATTTACAAATTTACGAGGTCACAGTGGACACTTTCACCCCGCAGACGCCAAACCCCTGTGTCCCTGAAGCGCACCGAGGAATGTCCATCTGCCTGTCCTGTGCTCCTCCATGGGGGAGGCCGGGAGCCTCTCCTTGCCCCCCACTCCTGCGTCAGCCCCCTCGGCCGGGCTGTCGTCCTGCATCGGAGGTCCGCAGAGGGGCCCGCGTTCTGGTCCTGCCACAGGCGTGCTAGCCGCGAGTTCTGCTTCCTCCAAAAGTGTCTCATCACAGACGTTAGCCGAGGTTGAGGAGACATACTCACGCTCGCCCTGAACAGCCCCCGGGAGCGGACGAGCGCTCTGCCGTCCGGGCGGGCAGGGCTGGCCACAGAGATGTGCTCACCTCGGGCCCCGGGTCCCAGGTCTGCCCGGGAAAACCGCAGGTTTTGTCCCTTCTGGGCACTCAAAAAACAGTTTCCATGGCCCAAAGGATGCTTGTCCCAAAGCCAGGTTGAGAAGAAACTCATTCCCGGCCCCCACTCCCCAAGGGGACAGACCCACCTGCAACCAAGCGTTGGAGTTCTGGTGGCGGGAGGAAGGCAGCCGGAGAAGGGGATTTTCTCAGCTTCTGTTGGGCCCTTGGTGGAGGCCCTACGGGAGGCGGCGCACCAGCTGGGCATGAGCTGGTGCCAGCAGGGGTGGCAGACGGGCGCCCCGTGCGTCGGAGAGCACACGTGGTGCTGTGAGTGCACAGCAGGGAGCTCATCAGCTCATCTTCGCCTGCGCCCCGAGTACATCGTACTAAACCCTCGGAAACCAACAGTTTAAAGTGATTCGACCTTCCTGAGGTTTGCCCCCACTAACTGCCCTTGCGAGTCAGCGGCTGGTCTCGGCCAGAGCTGGAATTGAGGCGCTGGTGACTGCGGGAGCCGGCGGGCTTGCCCTGCTGCAGACGACTGAGCACAGCGTGTCACTCCGTGGAGCGCTTGTGGCTGCGCCCAGGCCGGCTGTGCAGGAGACCACCTGTGACCCCGCCCGAGACCCCCGGTCAGATGCACTCACAGCCCACATATGCGACAGAGGCATCGGCTGGCTGTTCTCCTGGCTCTTCCCCCACCTCTCCGCCCAGCACCTCCCCAGTCTCTCTCCTGGCTGGGAAATGGAATTTTGGCCACCTGAGATGGAGGGGCCGGTCTCCAGCACAAGGGCAGCGGGACCTCTCCCTGGGGCACCCATGTCCTCATCACCCAGGCTTCCCCTGCCGGACCCAGAGCCTGGCGCAGCCACAGGAAACCCCAAGACGCATAGTAACCCAGGGCCCCTCCCTTTGGGGAGTGATGTGACCTGACATTCCGTGCTGCACAAGGACCCCTCAGTCGGCCTCCCCTGCCGCTCTCTCTAAGACCCCGAGGTTCTCACGTGAAGTAGGGCCTTGTCTGTGACCACCACCACATCGTTGCACAGCAGCTGGGGAGTGCCAGCGTGGCCGGGGTGCCATAAGCCCCTCTCAAGAGCCCCATCCTCATGGCGCCTCCTGGCACTGCCTGGTTCCTGCCTGAACCGGGTCAGTCACGCTCGCCTAGAACTTTGGGTCATTCCCGGGCTACGGCCTGAGCCGACCTTTCCTTCACACCCTCAACCATGGACCAGCCCTGCCTGCTCCCTCTCTTGCCTCCAAAGTCTGTGGCACAAGGCTTTCCTCTGGCCACAGACGCAGTGGGCTCCTGGTTCCTTAGCTTTCACTTTCAAGGGAGTGAAAACTCATCTGTAATAATCCTGCAAATAGCCGTTTCAAAGATTTCATGATCGTCAAAAGCGTTTTTTAACTGAAGTGGAACAAATTCCAGGGAGCTGTGTTGGATGAGAAGAACCACCATATGTAAACAGCGCTCAGACTCCAATGTGGACAAGGCAGAGAAGCCACGGGGGTCTCAGGACATCAACGTCCAAATACAGATTTCCGCCCCCTCCAAAGCCTCCTGTGTCCCCACTGGGAATTATTTGTGTCTCATTTTGTACGTCATCCGGAATGTAACTGTCAAATTCTACAGAAATGAGCTGCCTCAAACCCTTTTCTAAAACAAGGAGTTCATTATTAACAAATACTATTGTATTGGAATGTGATTATTTTAAACCACTCTCCAAACATCAGTTAAAGTTATAGAAGCCCTAACAGTTCATCTAATAAAACAGGAGCAAAGCCTCTGCCCACCCACCCCGCTTGCCCATTCCCAGGACACTTTGTATCCGTTAAATTGTTGAAACAACATTGTTGCAACAGTATTAACACTAAGCTTCTGAGGCTCTGAGCCAGACAGGGTTCTAGGTGCACCAACCCCTGAAAGTCTCGAAAATAACTTAAACACAAAGCGATCACAATGCCAACCAGGAAAACGTGTTTGCCAACAATTTGCAAATCTGTAATGGTAACAGGAACAGCAGTACCTCATGGTCTTGAAAAATAAAGCAATTTTTCTGAGAGCTTTTATTAAAACCAAGTAAAGCAAGTTTGAAGGTGTATTTCATCTTGCAAGGGTGTGAAATTTTAAAATAGAACTTAAATAATCCAGCCACTTGAAAACATTTTCCACCCTCAAACGTTATTATTTACAAAGACAAGTAAACCCTGTTTCCTTTAAGAACGACGGCAGAACTTTACAAAGTAGGGACCGGCAGGTAGAGGAAGGGACACCCAGGGTCCATGCCGCTCCTCTCAGTCACAGGTGGAGTGTGATCGTACCAAAGAGATGAAAATGTGACTATGAAATCCAATGACGATGTTTTCCTCTGTCGCCTAAGCACAGCCGCTGTCCCTTCCCAGTGTCCCCATAGGGAATCCAGGGGCAGAACCCCAGTGGGGAGGAGAAGCACTTGCAGGTGATTTGGGTATGGTCTGGGGAATTCCCAGTGTTTTCTTCAAGGGGGCCCATCAGGTTCCCCCAGACATAATCTCCAGCACTTCCCATCCTCACTTATGGGCAAGAAGAGGCAGGAAAGCACCTCCTCCCTGTCCCACCTCGAAGGCTGGGCGACAGGGGAATGTGGCCACAGGGGAGAAGATGGTGGCTGGTGCCCAATGGTGTGAAACAGAGACACCTGCTGGTGGAGACGTGGGCAATGCCTGTCCTGCTCCAGGCTCCGGGGCCCAGGATAGATTAGGCGTTTCTAATCTGCCCTTAGACTTGAATGCGAGGGGACAGAGAGTTTCACAGGCTCGGCTGATGGGAAATCTGGAGAAGGTTTCTCTAAAGCCATGCTCTGGGGCACGAAACCCATCCCGTGGAGACCATCCTGCAGCCGTCCTTCCAGAGCTCCAGCAGGACACAGGAGCCACCCGGGGGTGCTGAGGCCACCAGGCCACTGAGCCTACCTGCCCTTGTGTATTTCCGGTGTGCATGCATTTAATCCGTGGACTTTGATTAGTGGATAAAATGTGGGCACCAGCCACCCAAGTGTCTTTGAAGTTGCTTCGTGAGCGTGGAAGCTGACCTAAATTCTTGAGTCTGTCAGCTGTTGGGCCACCAACAGGTACCTGGGTGGGTGGGGCTGAAATTTGCCCCAGTTTGCAGAAGCCGCTCTGTGTCAGGTCCTGCGTCCTGTCTCGTCCCGGGTGACTTGCCGGGGCCAAGCAGGAGCAGCCTTGCTGCAGGCACGGCTCCCTGCTGATGTCGTTCCCTGATTCGGAACCCCCCAGGGGCCGGGGCTGATGGGGACCATGGCTCAATGTCTGTTCCCTTGGTGTCACTTAGGTGTTCCTTGGGCGTTGCTCCTTTTTCAGGAAGTGTGAGTATGTGCGTGAGGACGTGCAGGGCTGTTTCCAAAACCCCGGCACCGTCACAGCAGTGAGCCCTCCAGACCCGCCCTGGCCCAGCAGGGGATTCCGGGGCTGGCGTGCAGGATGAGGGAGTTGGGGCCCTAGTCTGGAGCGGGCTGCACTCCACTGGCACCCTCAGGCCTGCGAGCACACGTCGCTCGGCCACCGGCGTCCCCCACAGACACCAGGGCTGCTTCCTCTGCGAGGGAGACTTACTTACTTCCAGCCCTGGTCCCTGCCTCCCCGCGACCACCCCGAGTTCACAGCGAGAGCTTCCTGGAACCGAGGCTGACCTCCAAGCCCCGGCGAGGACGGGCCACTGCTGTCCTCGTGTGCGGGCTGAAGCCGGCACCAGCCGGACCGGGTGTGGACATACGTGCTCGTGGGGTCGGGGCGGGGCGATCACCCCCGGCTCAGGTCCAAGTGTTCAAATGTGTGCTTCGTTCACGTGAAACAATGGCTCCTGGGGAAAATAAAAGGCCCACAGAGGTGCTGAGTTGTGACACAGAGCCGTTTGGGAGCCCGGGGCCCTGAATAGACTTGTTAAAACCCAGGGCTGGTGTGTGCCGAGTGGGCACGCGGGGGGCAGGGCGGCCACGGGCTCCTCCGGACCAAGCGCCGAAAGCCAGACTCGGCACCCCGCTCTGTTTTTTTTCCATCTCTGCCACGCAAAGATAATCAGGTTTATGTAAAGTATGTGTGCTCTTTTGACAGCCCACGGTATCTCATTAATTCAATCACACCAAACTCCATTGTTCCCAAAGTGTTTGAAATGCGGATAGGGACCCCGCTTTTCTAATCCTGTCAATCACTGTTAACATTTTTCTTGCAGTTGCCATGGCTGGGGCCAGAGTTCGTGAAAACACAGAATAAGAACCGACAAAACAAGAATAAAGACTTATCTGAGACGCTCTTTTTAAAGGACATCGACCATGCACAAAACATGGGAAGGGAATGTGGACAAGTTTGGACACTGTGCTTGCTGAGAGGGAAGAGGCCAGAAAGGGAATTTGAAAATCAAATAGGCCTATAAAAACTTGACCCAAGAGTCTCTGGGAAAAAACCAATGAATTGCCCCCTCGTAGAACAATGTTCTTTCTTTCGTGTGTTCTTCGGGGGACAATGGCTCATGCATTATGACACATGCCACCGGGGTCTTTACACTGTTGTAAGCGGCTCAGGCCCCCAGAATGCTGATCGCCCACAACAAGGGCCCGCGGGCCCGCGACGCACTCTTTCTCTGGCTTTGCCAAAAACAAGCACTGGGAAAATTATTCATGCATGGAGCCCAACAAAGCGGGGATGGAGATCGGCGACGTCACACAGCGAGATCATGTGACACCGTCAGAAAAGGGACGACACGCATTCACCCCGAGACATTGTTAAATTCCCATTTCGTCTGCATGAGCGTACCGGCGGCCCGGACGCCTCGCACCATGGCAGCCATGGCGGCCTCTGCCGTGCCACGCGGTCGGAGGGACGCGGCACAGCCTGCCCAAAGCCAGCGGCAGTCACCCATCCCCTGACTTCTGAGATGACCTGTGGGACACGCTGCCCGCCAGGGGCTTTGTTCCCCGGGACTCAGCTGCCCAGCTCAGAGATGGCCTCTCTTGGTCTCTCCTTTCCACTTGGGAAAATAGCATGTGACATGGGGGACAAGTCAGTGCCTCACGTGGTTTATGCGACTGTTCATTCTCCTATCAGAGGCTTCTCTTGCACAGCCGTGGGACGCTCTGCTGACAAGCACAAGACCGCTCTGTGCCTCCCTGTCTCGCCCTGGCCTGCACAGCTGGTCCTCCCGCCTTCCTGGGATGTCCGGGCACGTCCCTCCCGGCTCTGGACCTCCCAGGGGCCAAGGGTCGCTCGATGTCACAGCCGGGGCCCCACTCCTGCCTCTCTGGCTGCATCTTCCAGGGCATCCCCCACTCAGCCCCGAGGAGCTCCTCCTCCTTGAGGCACCTCCCAACACTGGGAGCTCCTGCCCGACGCCCCAACCACAGGGCACACCTGCATCCCCGGGGCTCACACAGGTCTCGGCCCTGGATGGGGTGGGAAGCCAGGAGGGTGGTGGTCTCCCTCTTGGTGTCTCTCCTCTTGTGTGCACAGCCCCCGCAGGGCACCTGCTCAGGAGCCTGTCCCCGAGTGTCTGCACTAGGAGCCTGTCCCACAGTGACTGGCACCAGGTGAGGACGCTGCCGCCCCTCCGCCGCCGCAGGGCGCACTGCCCAGCCTTCTCCTGACGCCCTGTGAGGAAGCACCTCGCCCTCCTGGCTGGGAGGAAGCTCGGGTCCACACCAGGCCCAGACCTGCCCCCTCTCCGGCTCCCTCCACTTTGGCGGCATCACACGCTGTTGGGTCTGTCGGTTTTCCCCTAATTCTGATGTGGAACCAGACGAGGTAGGAACCCACAAACGCCTCAGGAACCTGTACTTGTGCAAAGGGGAAAAAGGCACAGGCACGCTTGGCTTACAGTCCCACTAAGAGTCTTCTGCCGGTCAAACAAAGATGAAGTGAAGTAGCATTTAGAAAACCCAGCCTGGGCCCTCCCCTCCGTTTGAACATCTCACACCGTGCAGCCGGGTGCTGGCCTCGGCCCCAGGAGCCCGAGGGCTCCTCCTCAGCGAGGCGTTCACGGTCCCTCTGCTCCACTGTGTCTCATGGCTCATGGCCTCTCTGTCACAGAGCACGTCTGGTGTTCTGTTTTCATCATGGAGCCCCGCAACTCTGAACACGGGGACCCCCGAGAAGGCGCTGGCGTCCCCGTGTGCACCTGACTTGGTGGCTCCGGCCTGTCCCCACGGCCACGTTGATGACGTCTGTGTGGTTTCACGGGCACCCAGACATTCCTCGGTTTTTACCTGTTAAACAATTTTAGGAAAAGAATACGAACTCAGCTAATTCAAAAATATTTTTACCGACTTCATCATTCTCATCTTATTAAAGCTTACATGGCTCACTTTTTAATCAAATGGTATATTAGTTTAATAAAAAAACAGTCCTATTCATTCTCTCCCTCCAGCACTGACACACTGTGTTTTTTTAAGAACCTATATTTCTCCCTTTATATTTTATAGGGCTACCTGTAATAGACTCTCCGTGTAGATGCATTTATAATTAATTACTTTTCCTCTGTGCGATGGCCTTTCCCCTGGCAAGCTCCCCCCTGCCTGCCCGCCCGGCCCGCATCTCCCCCCACCTCCGTCCTCTGCTCTCTTGGGGCTGGTTTCCAGGGCGGTGGTGGCGGGGACGGACCAGCCTTCACATTCCGGATAAAAACAGAAGAGAGGGAAGGTTTCAGTGACCCCAAACTGCAGATGAGCTCAAAAATATAATGTTTGGTCTTGCAACGAACGTTAATGTGAAATCACATTAGGACTTTGACTTGCAATCATTTTAAGGGGATTGTACTTACGTTGTTCTGAAAACACTGTTCTGCTGAGGAAGACTGGGCTTCCCAGAATGTATCTGATGAGGCGTTATTTATTGCTCTGCCTTATCCTTACCAGTATTACAATTAGGCTGTTTTCCATAAGGAAGCAGTACGACAACCCACCTGCCACACGGGGTCAGGCCGCCAGTGTGGAAGGAGAAGCCACTCCCCAAAGTACGGAGCGCCCCCCAGCAGCCTGCCCTCCAGGCAGGTGGGGGTTCCCTGCCGGTGTGAGAGCAGGGTCTCCACTCGGTAAGCACCGAGGCCCGTCCGACTTCGATGTCTTATTGGGAGGAAGGGAGGCCCCTGATGGGGGCTGAACCTCTGGCAGTAGAAAGCAGAATGCGACGTGTTGTTCGAGACCTGCCTGCCGCACGTCCTTAGCCCATCTCTACCAGGTGCTCAGCCTGAGTTGACATCAGACAAGTTGGTCTAGAACTTGCTGTTTTAAAGCAAAGCAGAATTTTCCAACTCGTGTGTCATTATAATCACAAACACAACCTCAGAAAAGCAAAAGGGCTTCTGAGTCTGTTAAAAGCGCAACAAGAAACAACGCCAAGGAATGAGCCTAAATTATGAAACTGTTAGCGTCTTCAAGTGTAGACGGTGCTTGTAACACGGTACCCGAAACTCTCCTTCCAGACCCTTCTCCTCCCAGTGACCCCGAGACATCCTGGTAACTCCCGATGAAGGCGTAATTGGGAGGCGTGGTCGGGGACGGGGGCTCCTGCCACCGTAGGGCTGGCCGATGCTGGACACAGTCCCAGCGCACCCACTACCGAGCTCTTGCCTCGTCCGAGGGATGGAAGGGGAGCCCACCGGCTGGCCCTGTGGCCCCTCCTAGGCATAGGACTCACGACGTGAAACCAGGCTCTGAATGCGAGTCCTCTGCTTCCTCTTGCTGCCAGCCCGAAAGATTAGAGGAAAACTGAGCTGGAATTAATGAAAATAAAATCTCACCTACAAACAAGGAAACTATATTTCAAGTCAGGGAAGGAACTTCACGGGCAGTTTGAAAAGCATAAGGGCGGGTCCTGGAAACCAGCCTGAAACGCCCCATCCACCGTTCTCCATGGACCCACTGGGTTCTCTCTCAGCTGTGCTCTCTTCTGATGGGTGCGTCCCGGTGAGCAGCGACAGGGAGACTGGGACGGCCAGACGGGGATGGACAGACGCGGAGGGTCAGGAGGAGACGAACAGACGGGGAGGGCCAGGAGGAGATGGACAGATGGGGAGGGCCGGGAGGAGATGGACAGAGGGGGAGGGCCGGGAGGAGATGGACAGACGGGGAGGGCCGGGAGGAGATGGACAGACGGGGAGAGCCAGGAGGCGATGGACAGACGCGGAGGACCGGGAGGAGATGGTCAGACGAGGAGGGCCAGGAGGAGATGGACAGACGGGGAGGGCCAGGAGGAGATGGACAGAC